>NW_028237685.1:0-203762 GCF_017979445.1 Akebia trifoliata | reverse complement strand
CCTATTCATGGCATCATCTCCCTCACCCTCCCAAAATATCATCAACCACCTCTTTAAATCCTCCACTCTCTTAAACCAAATACCATTTAATCACAACCACCATCTTAAACTCACCTCATCAAACACTCCACCCAAATGGGTTGGGTAGGATCCAAACCATTTGGGTCAAAACTCACCCATTTAACCCCCTTTCCCTAAATACCCTCCAATCTCCTCTAAATTACACTCATTTCTTTCTCAAACTTATAACCATTCTATCATTTTTCTTCATTTCACCCAACTTTACCTCTAAAAAACTCCTCAACATCTATAAATACCATCATCCTCTTCCTAAAAAAACCCCCAACTTTCACTACAAAAATTATCCCCCCAACTCTCACTACTAACCACTATTACCTATTTTCTCTCACCAATTCTCCCTTACTAGCTCTACACCAAGTCTTACAAAATAAAATAAAATAAAAAATCCATCTTCTCTCCTCATCTTTTCTCCAATCTCATACTAATCCTCTACAAAAAATAATCACATCTTTTTACATCACTAAGGACTCAAAAGACTTGAAGAAGAAGAAGGAAATTGAAGATACAAGGTAGGTTCAAGGCAATCCCCCCTATCTCTCTAACCTCTCCTCCTCCCTCTTCTATTATCTCCCCTCCTCTTCATTTATTTTAAATGGATTTAAGATGAGTGGATCTCAAGGAAAATAATCCATTAGGATCATCTCTTTCAATGAGATGATCCTATGATCGAGCCAAAAATAAATCCCTACTTAGGGTACACATTACCAACACGTGGCACTTTCATTTTTATTCTTGTATTTTCGATTAAAATGACCGAGTTGAGTTGAGGTTACCACTATTTAGTGGGAGAAAAGGGTGCCTAACACCTTTCATTTTCTCGAACCGAGCCGCTTACCCCGAATCTCAAGATTCAATTAGTTCCTATCCATCGAGAGTCACTAAATGCCAAAAATGTCACATTTTCTAAAAAATGCACATCGGGTGACCATTCACACCCACTTACAAAAATAAATGGTGGCGACTCCTAACATTAGTAGATGTGGTCATCGTAATAACGAAATCCCGTGTCTACAGCTTGGCGACTCCACTAGGAAGTAAAGGCTCTACCCTCGTGTCAACTCTGTCATTTTGAAAAAAAGGAAAGATTTCAAACAAAATTTATTTGCAAGTTAACATTACTTGTTGTATTTGTTTTATTTATTTTTTAGGTAGGTTTCTTTTTATTTATTTCTCAATTGAAAAAAAAATAAAAAATAAAAAAATCCAATTTTTACTGTATTTATCTGATTATATGTCCTTTTAAGCATGCATATCATCAAACAAATGTAAAAAAAAATTTCTTTTTTAGCCCAAGCCAAAAACCAGAGGCAATGTGCCTCAAAATGGGTATAAATTAAAAAAAATTAAAAAAAGTAAAAAAAAATTGTGTTTCTTCTTTTTTGGCCGAATGGACAGTCGAACTTAAACTGATTGTAACTTTCTCGTTTGATCTCCGATTAGCTATTAATGCGTATCGATTTGGGGTAGAACAAAATTTTCTACCAAATGTAAAAAAGTCAGCAATATTTTGATAAGTTAGAATCGACTTTTGAGCTTATTTACTATCGTTAACGCTAGCATTTCTGTTTGATGTCTCGTCGCGATACAAAATGAGTAGGAAAAAAGAGCATAAAAAAAAAAAATTGGCCAAGCCAAAAATCAGAGGCAATGTGCCTCAAAATGAGCACACAAAAAAAATTTATTAAAAAAAAATTAATTAAAAAAATAAATAAATAAAATTTTTCTCAGCTTGTTCCTTACATCAATCTTGGAAACTTTCCTCTTGGAATTTATTTTTGTTTTAAGTTTTAAAGCTTCAAAAGATCAAACGGATCATTTTTTTTTAAAACTCAGGGCGTACTGCTCGCCACTATTTGATTGATCAAAATGAAAATTCAAAGCGATCATCGATTAGACCATAAGAAATATAAAAATAAAAAGAGAAGTCCTCTTGTTATTAGTTCATTCGTTAAAAAAAAATAGAAAAAAAATGATAATGAAAAAAAAAATCGATTGGTTGATGCGTAACCATGAATGTGCTATCCTTGCGGATTGATGATCTCTATAGGTATATTTTAATGTGCCTACATGATTGTAATGTGGATGTAATAGATTTAGTACTCTTTGAGCTATGTGGTATCCATGTAGAAATGATTTGATCTGGCTAACGGACCCACTCATTTGGAAAATTCCCCGGGCACACCCTATCCTATTTGCACACACCACTAGCACGTTTACTTTACTGCATTGCATGCTTACATGTCCCTAATAGCCAACATGGCACTAGTGCATGGCCCGGCCTCCTCGGAGATGCGACGTCATTCATGAAAACCACAACTCCAATCACGTACCGTAAGGTATATAAAACTGGGGCATCAATACCGTTTGATCGGGTGATTCTGAAAGGTATATTGATACACCCATGTTGGAGCGACTTGAGCCTTTGTCCTATTGTAAGCCACACGGTCACATGTCCCGATTGCCAACGTAGTACTAGTACGTGATCGGTCCCCTCGCGGGATGCGAAAATAATTTATGAAAGTTACAACTCTTGACTCGTACCCGTAGGTATATAAAAGATAATCCAAGTACATCAATTACACTTCTTGATCATAACCAGTGCCTAAGCAAGATCCTGTCTCACTATACCCTATTGTACGAGGGGGATAGACTACGTCTATTCTAGACGAGAGGTACTTAAGTGGGTCCTTGCTCAGCATCGTGCGCCACCTCTCAACTGGGGATCAAACTGGATATTTTTGGCTTCAGAGAAGTGAATTGAAGTTTTAGATTATCACCTACACGGTATATCAAACCAAGTCACCACGTACCGCCTGATTGAGTACGCTTGAGAGGTATATAGGTGTGCTTGGGCAAGGGTTGCCAAATAAAAATGTATTGCACATAGTAAGCTTAGAGTCTAGAAACCTTCCCTGTAAGTCACGATTCGAACTTATCGTGGGTGTTCCTGGATTGTTCATTGAATGAAACCTGATGATTGATGTATGTGAATGATGTGAATGATGAAATCAGAGTTTATGATTGTCCTCAAGGATAAAAATTTTATTTTCAGAAATTAAAATGGGTGCACCGACCCAATAAATAATCCATTTCTTGTAAAAATTCAATAATGACCGAGTCCATCTTGATCTAATAATCATGATAGGCATGGCCATTTAAATCAAAATGGAAATCAAATTTTCAAAAAAGAAAAGTGGTTTACAAAAGAAAAATATTTTCCAAAAAGTAGGTTTTCTAAAATGAGTGTTCTTTAGAAAAAAATGTTTTCAAAAAAAGAAAAGTGTTTTCAAGAAGGTGTTTTCCATAAGAACAAATTTTTTTCAAAAGAAAAGTAATTTTACAAGGACCTTGGAAATGTACTGAACTATTCTTTTGTGTCAACTCAAGATGCTAGCTGCAGGCAATAACCCAATCGACTAGTTGGTCAAAACAACCGTCACAGGGATGCACACCGTAGAGAAATTCAACTTTGCAAAATTCATGTTGAGATGCGCCCTGTACTTCCACGAGGTTGAGATAGATTGGAACCTTTTGCGCGTTATGGCTAAGCATTGGAACCCTTATCTCACATCTTCCACATTGGACATATGCACTTGTGTCCTACTCATGAAGACTATTGTGGCATCATGGGGATATCTACTTCTTGTCCTCTAGTCAGACCTTCATTGAAGACAGGATATTCTGGTGACCTCGCCACAGGCCTAAACATTTCAAAGGAAGAAGCCAAGGCCTTAGTCCACAACGGGAGATTGGATTTAATATCCTTATTGAGTCCATACCATTCCTGCAGTCATCCCATCAATATAAAATCAAAAGCTTGGAGAGCCACTAGAGACTTTCGGTTATGTTTAGGGATCTTACCCCAATACATACTGACCTCCAAAAGTGAGGGTCAAACTGTTCCTGAGTCTTTCATAGACATATCTTCCCAGCTCTCTAGAAAAGCCAACCCTATACCTCTCATTCTAGCTGAAACTTTCTCAGGTTTGGATGCCATAAAAAATGGTGAGGGAAGGGATTTCAAAGGAAGCCCTCACCTACTTTATATGTGGCTTTGTGATCGTCTTAAAATTGTGGACATTCTTTCAACCCTCGAGTATAGGCCAGAGCACTTTTTCAAAAGAAATATGTTAGTGCGTCACAACTCAGTTAAGGCTTGGAGCAGATAGTTGGATTCTCGCCTTGCCCATCATATTGGTTTGAGATGCCCTTGGTGGATGACGGACTACCCTGTTTTAGGTACTAAAGGATCCTATTATGTCCGTTTGATTGGACTAGAGGAGATATCTTTTTACCAACCTGCCTTGATCCCAGAACAGTACGGAGTACCTATAGAGTTTTCGCTACCTCAACACAAACAATTCTTTTCTCCTGAACCGTTGACTGAAAAGTTAGTGCATCTCATTGAGAAGGTTTGGAACAAGCGCACCTTAGGATATCCAGAGGGACCAGTAGAGTTCAAAGAGCTAGTTGTTAGAATCAAGAGAAGCAAGCCTAATTGTCCTAGCAATCCTGATGATGATCAAAACAAATCCAAGTGTCCATGTAAAAAAGTCTAAGTCAGAGTTACTGAAAGTTTTTATTCAATGAAAATCCTATTTGTCAAACAATTTTCAATAGTTCAATGAAATTTCTTTTAGTTTATTTGTGGATAATCATCGCATAAATGAATTGTTTAATGGGTTGGTGTACAAAATTCAAACTAAAATTTCTTTTTCAAAATCCTTCTTACCAACTCCATGTCGATGCCAGCCTCGTGCTGAGGAAATTTCTTTTTCAAAATATTTTACCCACTCAATGTCGATGCCAGCTCCGTGCTGATGAAATCTTTTTAATTTTACCGACTCCGTGTCGATGCCAGCTCCATGCTGATGAAATCTTTTTAAGTTTATCGACTCCGTGTCGATGCCAGCTCCGACTGATGTAATTCTTTTTCAAAATCCTTTTTACCGGCTCCGTGTCGATGCCAGCTCCGTGCTGATGAAATTTTTTAATTTTATCGACTCCGTGTCGATGCCAGCTCAGTGCTGATGTAATAATTTTTAAATTTTATCGACTCCGTGTCGATGCCAGCCCCGTGCTGATGAAATTATTTTTAAAGTTTACCGACTCCGTGTCGATGGCAGCTCCATGCTGATGAAATTGTTTTTTTAATTTTTACCGATTCCGTGTCGATGCCAGCTCCATGCTGATGTAATCATTTTTAATTTTACCAGCTCCGTGCTGATGTAATAATTTTTTTTTACCGACTCAATGTCGATGCCAGCTCCATGCTGATGAAATCATTTTAATTTTATCGACTTCGTGTTGATGCCAGCTCCGTGCTGAGGAAATCTTTTTAATTTTACCAACTCCGTGTCGATGCCAGCTCCGGCTGATGTAATTCTTTTTCAAAATCTTTTTTTACATGCTCCGTGTCGATGCCAGCTCTGTGCTGATGAAATCTTTTTAATTTTATTGACTTCGTGTCGATACCAGCTCCGGCTGATGTAATTCTTTCTTTTCAAAATGTTTTGCCAGTCCCGTGTTGATGCCAACATCACATTAATATCGGCTTCAAACCGTAGAACTCTTTTCTTTAAAACTCGACCCAATAAAATGTCATGCATTTTTCTTTTGTAAACAAGATAGTAATGTTTGGTCTTCTGTACCCAAAGGTGGTCAAATGAAAGAAATATAAGCAACCTGAGGAACCTCCGTATTTTCTCAGATCTTCCACCGTCACCATGAGTTCCTCCGAACTGGCACAACCCACGGTAGCCGAAACGACAGGCATTGATCTACAAATCACAGCATTATTGAAAATAATCGAGAGGCAAGAAAAAATAGTAAGTGCTGTGTTGGCCAACGCCAGCATCATACAAGCTCAAACAATATAGCAACATGCGTCTGGATCAAATCAGGATTTACCCGAGCAACCTCCCCAAGGACCACAGACTACCATGCCTCCTGCAGTACCTGAATACCAGGGGCCCCCGCTCTATATTCCACATAATTGACCACCTCCTGTGGTCATTCCTGATGACGAATGCGAGTATAGGGTCACAGAGGCCAAGAGTGCCACAGATGAAAATTTGGCTCAACAAATCGAGTCTCTGTAGGAAGAAATGAGGAGGATGAAGGGCATCAACACTATGAGTGGAACTTGGTTCAATGACCTCTGTTTCTACCCCAATGCTCAATTACCGGCCAAGTTCAAATGTCCAGAATTTGAAAAATACAATGGGGTAGGGTGTCTGCTGTCACATCTAAAGTTGTACTATGGGTCTATGTGCCAATATGACGAGGACAACAAGCTGTTGGTACAATTATTCCAGAGAAGTTTAATAGGCCCGGCCATCAAGTGGTTCTCTGGATTGGACCATACACTCATCAAGAATTGGCAGGACTTAGCCGAGATGTTCTGGTACAACTATCGGTTCAATACGGATGTGGGACTGGATCGAAATTACATGGCTAGGATGGTGAGAAAACAAAGGGAAACAGTAAAAAAGTATGCCCAGAGATGGCGGGAGTCTACTTCACAAGTGAGGCCTGCAATGACTGAACAAGAGATGAACACCACGTTCATCTCAACACTAGGGCATGCATTTTATACTCATCTGGTTGGACACACCACAGACACCTTCTCAAATTTAGTTCAAGTGGCAGACCGGGTTGAGGACGGGATCCAAACTGGTCTAATATTCAACTTTACAGCCTTGAGTACAGTAGCAGGGACATCGACATAGAAGAAGTTAGTCCCTTTTGTCAAAAAGAAAGAGGAAACTCAAATCAATAATGTACAACCCAGCCAACCTCTTTTCATTCAGGCACCAGTTCAGAGGCCGCAGGCACCACAAGTCCCTTAGGCGCCAGTACTTCGAGCTGCTTGGGTTCCAGCACCGTAGAATCCCTTTCAGACAGTTCCTCCGCAAGCAAAACCAGCACCACAGTATGGGCAAAATCAACAAGCACGGCCCAACAGGGTAAACAGAGTATTCACCAAATTATCTATGACACTGACAGAATTACTTCCGCTCTTGCTTAGGGGAGAGTACCTCACAAAATGACCACCAAATCCAGAGGCTGCGAAAGGACCAGGGTATAATCCCAACTTATTTTGTGAATTTCATATGGGTGCACTGGGACACTCTACTGATCAGTGCTGGCAACTCAAGCACCAGGTGCAAAATTTGATAGATAAAAAATCACTCATACTGGATGGACCAGCGAATCCCACTCAGCAGCAGAACATCAACCAAAACCCCCTACCTACTCATAATGGAGAGGGGAGTGGGCACAGGGTAAATGTTGTCTATGGAGAACTTGACTTCAATCCCTCAGATTTAATAGCGCCTATCGGGTCCAAAATCAGGGTCCACCTAACTCAGGGATCAGAAGCACCAACAATTAGCACAATCAACCATCATACAATAAGCTCACCCCAAAATTCACTACCACCACTAAGGTTGGCCAACCTCACCATCCATCCCACTCATCAAAATGTTACTATCCGACCGCCTTTAGTTATACCTTATGGATCACCAAACCACCAAAACTCGGCCTGACCTCTTCTTGTTATCCCCTACATACTGCCAAATGCTCAAGGATCAACCCGAGCCCCTCTCCACATACCATACACTGCATCTTCACGTCCACCACTCATCATCCCTCATTTTCAATGTAAAATTCGAGCCGTCTTCCATGACCATACACTCACCCAAACCATTCCCCTATAACTCTATCCAGGAAGTTCCTTGGAGTTACGAGACAACCATCACCACAACTTCCGAGGTTGAAACCATGAAAAAAGCAATGGTGGCCGACATTGGGCATATGACAAGGGTAAGGAGATGCAAAAAAATATCAGCAAAGAGGGTAAGCATCAAAGAAGAGACTGAAGAAACGACAAAAGGGATGACAGATGAAGATATGAGAAAGGTAAAAGGACAGGACAAAATGAGCAAAAATGACCAGAAAAAAGATGAGATGAAAGCAACAGATAAAGAGGCTGAGGTTAAAGTAACGGACAAGGAAGTTGCAGACTTCATTAAACTCATTCTCAAGAGTGAGCATAATATAGTGGACAGATTGAACAAACAGCCAGCTCAAATCAGTATTCTGGGTCTGATACAAAAGTCAGAAAAATACCAAGAGGCATTACTGAGAGTTTTGGGAAAATCGCATGTACCTGCAACTACCTCACCCGCACAACTAGAACAAACGATTGGCCAGATAATGGCCCCCAATCCCATTATTTTCACTAAAGATGAATTTGTGTCTGGAGGAACGGGGCACGTCGAGCCGCTAAATATTATGGTCATATGCAAGGGTATGATGATTGTTAGGGTGCTGATCGATAATTGCTCAGTACTTAATGTTTGTCCGCTTGAGACCTTCCGGAAACTCAACGCTGATTGGTCACATGTCAAGCCAAACAACAAGGTTGTCCGAGGTTTCAACAGTTCAAGAAGAGATTCCTTGGGAGAAGTGGATTTATCGATCACAATAGGTCCTTGCACCTTTGAAGTGACATTTGAGGTCATGGAGATACCGACAACCTTCAATTTATTACTGGGCAGGCCATGGATCCATATAGCAGGGGCTGTACCGTCTTCGTTGCACCAAAGAGTCAAATTCATTATGGGACAGAGAATGATATCGGTACTGGCAGAAAATCTTATCCCAGCTGGGAGAGCTCCAGATGTGCCATTCATCGACATTGAGATGACGAAGGATAAGGCGATGTACCACTCTTATCAATTCGCTGCTGTCAATCATATTGAGAAGGGGAAAGAGAAGGCAAGGGCAAAGCTATCAAGAACAAATCTGATGATTGGTCGGGTTATGAAAATGGCAGGTTATCGACCCAAGCAAGGGTTGAGACCAGGAGGAAAAGGGAGAACTACATCGGTCGAAGCGAAAAAGCACAATCCTTACTTTGGTCTGGGGTTTAGGCCCATAAAAAGGGATATTGCAAAAATGAATGACAAGAAAAAAGAGCTTCGATTAGCGAAAAGGAAAAATCGTGAACCGAATGTCTGGAATCTAGGCAGAGTTCCGCATATCAGCATTAGCTTCCCGAAATCTCATACTAGACCCGACAGTCTATCGGAACCACTACCAGCAAAAAGGCCAAAAAGGGTCAATTTCAAACCCGTGCACATTCATGAAGACTCAGTTGTTGAGTCCCAGTCATCCTTCGTAGAAGGCATTGATGTTTTATTCAATGGGGATTCCAATGAAAGTCTATCAGAGACCGCCTTAGAATCAACCAAAGTGGAAATCACTACTAGTCAAGGGAACAAATCACCCTTTCCAACGGACATTGACTGGGCATCAGTGATCATCCCACCGAGTTTTGGAAGGACTATGCCCACATCTGACAAAAATCAATCGGAGATCATGGTTATCTTCGAACCGCCAACCAAATCACCCAACACATCACTTTCACATCTCATCCGCCCCCTCAGAGAAGGGGAAATTCTGAACAATTGGGAGGAATTCCTATTGACCCTTGAGGCTGTTGAGGCCTCTAAAACAAATACCGTTAAACGAATCTAGTTTGCCCGAGGATCATAACGAGCCCTCGTCCTCGGGTAAAGACTGTTTTGAGGGCTCCCTATCTTTATTAATGAATTTGCATGATTGTTCTTCTTATTTCAAGTATTCGAAAAATAACAAAAAAACAAATATTCCTCAAAAAGTAAAAAAATCAAAATTTTCTCAAAAGTCAAAAAAATCAAAAAGCTTCAAAATTACAAAAAATAGATATTTTTCAAAAATCAAAAAAAGAATTTTCAATGGATCTGTCTCCATCAAATGAGTACCCAGATAAAACAGAATTTGAAAGGGACGAGTATGATTTCGATCTTGAACTCGACTTTGACCTCATGGGGATCGAAGAAGAGTCTGAAGACGAAATGGAGTACCCGCCTAAATAAATCAAAAACTTGGTAGAACGTCACGAGAAAGGTATTCAGCTAAACATTGAGGATACAGATTCAATAAATCTTGGTACCGAAGAAGACCCACGAATTGTCAAGATCGGAGCCTTATTAACATCGCAACAGAAAGAAGAAATGGTTGAACTCTTACGAAATTATCAGGACGTTTTCGCATGGTCGTACAGGGATATACCAGGATTGGACACAGATCTTGTTGTGCACAAGCTACCAATTGCCTCCGGAAGCAAGCCGATCAAGTAGAAATTGAGAAGATTAAAGCCAGAATGGACCCTCAAGGTCAAGGATGAAGTCATGAAACAGTTCGAAGCTGGATTTCTTGCAGTCTCTACGTACCCTGAGTGGTTGGCTAATGTCGTCCCAGTACCCAAGAAAGATGGGAAGGTACGCATGTGTGTTGACTATCGGGATCTGAACAAGACCAGTCCTAAGGATGATTTCCCACTTCCACATATCGACACTCTAGTCGATAGTACAGCAGGGCATGGCATATTCTCGTTCATGGACGGCTTTTCAGGCTATAACCACATAAAAATAGTGGAAGAAGACCAGGAAAAGACTGCATTTATCACACCATGGGGGACTTTCCACTACAAAGTCATGCCATTCGGGCTGAAGAACGCAGGGGCGACTTACCAACGGGCAATGACCGCACTATTCCATGATATGATCCACAAGGAAATAGAGGTCTACGTAGACGACATGATTGTTAAATCCGGTATTGAAGAAGATCATCTGGTAAATCTAAAGAAGTTGTTCGACAAGCTGAGGAAATACAGTTTAAGGCTAAATCCTGCAAAATGTGTATTCGGGGCAACATCGGGCAAACTACTGGGTTTCATCGTCAGTAGAAGAGGCATCAAGATTGATCTGGTAAAAACCAAGTATATCCTCGAGATGAAAACACCCGTTTCAGAGAGAGATGTTCAGGCATTCTTGGGGAGAATATAGTATATTAGCCGTTTCATTACTCAGCTTACGCCTATCTGTGAGCCAGTCTTCAACCTACTCAGGAAAGACACACCAAAAAGTGGAACGAAGACTGTCAGGAATCATTCGATAAGATCAAACAATATATGCTCAATCCACCAGTCCTAGTCCCTCCTACTCCAGGGCAACTCCTACTTATGTACATCTCAGTGCAAAAAACGTCAATAGGGTGTGTACTGGGGCAACACGATGAATTGGGACGGAAGGAACATGCCATTTACTATCTCAACAAGAAATTTACCGAGTATGACGCAAAATACTCAACACTTGAGAAGACTTGTTGTGCATTAGTCTGGGCATCTCAACGACTACGTCACTATTTACTTAGTTACTCAACTATGCTTATTGCCAGAATGGACCCCCTAAAGTATCTTTTCGAGAAACCGACATTAACAGGTCGTACAGCGAAGTGGCAATTATTATTATCTGAGTTTGAGGTCACATATGTCACTCAGAAGGCCATCAAAGGGCAAGCCATCGCCGATCACCTCGCCGAGTACCCATTGCCTTATTACGAGCCATTAAAAACAAACTTCCCCGATGAAGCCATATTGATCACTGAGATTGAGGACGATAATGAGGAGTCAGGCTGGAAAATGTATTTCGACGGAGCAGCCAATCAGAAAGGAAACGGAATAGGGGCAGTTCTGATCAAGCCAGATGGATTCCACGTGCCAATCGCAATCAAACTAAAATTCCAATGTTCTAACAATGAGGCTGAATACGAAGCATGCATAGTAGGGTTGAAGTCAACACTAGATCTCGAGGTAGATGAGATCGATGTTTTCGGAGATTCAAGCTTAGTAGTCTATCAGACGATTGGATAATGAAAGAGCCGAGAGCAGAGACTGATCCCTTACCACGAGTATCTGGAAGAACTAAGCTCGCGCTTCGATAGGATTTCATTCACGTACATGCCGAAAACTAAGAATCAGTTTGCAGATGCACTAGCTACACTTGCCTCTATGATCAACATCTCGGAAGACCTAATCATCGACCCTATTGAGATTGGAATTCAAGATGAGCCAGCGTATTGCTTACCCGTTGAAGTAGAAAAATTTGAAGAAAAGCCATGGTATTCTGACATCAAGGCATATCTTGAAGATCGAACGCTCCCCTCAGATGCAACGCCAAATGATAGAGGGACCATTCAGAAGCTAGGAGGATAATTTTTCTTGAGCAACGGTATTCTGTACAAGAAGTCGCACCATGAGATCTTACTTAGGTGTGTGGCAGAAACAGAAGCGAAACGACTAATTGAGACTGTACATGGGGGAGTCTGTGGGTCCCACATGAATGGTCACATGCTGGCCAAGAAGATCATGAGGATGCGATACTATTGGTCAATAATGGAGAGCGACTGATATCAGCACGTCCTTAAATGCCATCTATGCCAAATATATGCCAACAAGATCAATGCCCCACCTTCAGAACTACATAATATGACCACTCCTTGGCCCTTCTCACTCTGGGGCATGGACGTCATTGAGCAGATCTCGCCAAAAGCTGCAAACGGGCATCATTTCATCCTTGTTGCTATCGATTACTTCACCAAGTGGGTAGAAGCGGCTTCATACGCCAATGTCACTAAGAGCAACGTCATGAAGTTTGTCAAGAACAACATCATTTGCCGGTATGGACTTCGAAGCGGATTGGTAACCGACAATGCCAAGAACTTCAAGAACAAAGATATGATCAAAATGTGTGAAAACTTCCAGATCACTCATCACAACTCTGTACCCTACAGACCTAAGATGAATGGAGCAGTCGAGGCAGCCAATAAGAACATCAAGAAAATAATCGAGAAGATGGCAGTTACATACAAAGATTGGCACGACATGTTGCCTTTTGCACTACACGCCTACCGAACCTCGTTCAGAACTTCGACTAGAGAAACTCCGTATTCATTGGTCTACGCAATGGAAGCAGTCTTACCTGTAGAGGTTGAGATTCCCTCCCTCTGAATCTTAAAAGAAGTAGAGTTAGATGAGACTGAATGGATTCAAGCTCGGTTCGATCAACTGAATCTAATTGAAGAGAAACACCTTGCGGCTATTTGTCATGGACAGATCTATCAACGACGAATAGCTCGTGCCTATAACAAGAAAGTTAAGCCTAGGGATTTTTCGCCAGGAAACTTGGTCTTAAAGAAGATTCTGCCAATCCAAGAAGACGTCAGAGGAAAGTTCAGACCAAACTACGAGGGAACATTCATCATGCAGAAGGTAATGACGGGAGGAGCTCTGATTCTCACAGAAATGGACGGACAAGTCTTCCCGCAACCAATCAATGCTGACACTGTCAAGAAATACTACGCCTAGAACTGATCCTGAGACGACGAAAGGCCATCTTTGCTATTCTAAACCAATTATCAACCTTAGTCAAACCCTTCTAAGCCATCACGTTCATTTCTTAACCTAAGACTGGGGCAAGTCAACAACTATAAAATGATAAAAAAAAGGAAAATCAGAAAGATCAAAGCATCAAAGTACTCCTGGCTTGCATGAGAATAAACTGTGAACAGCTAAAAAAAAGGAAAAACTCGAACACTTGATCTTGACTCGATCCAAATCTCCAGCCTAAACAAGTTCGAGAGACGCTGGGAGGAGACATAGATCATTTTTCCGAAACAAAAATAGACGAACCTCATGTTTATTCCATTTTAGATAAACTAAGACCCATACCTTAACCTTTTTGCAACCTTCCACTACCATAAGCCTAAGCCAATGTTTCGTCCTACTTAAAATCCTTTTTGATCAGAAAATGTTCTAGGGCAACATAATGACAGTGGCAGCACCAATGATCTTGCAACTTGGTCCGAACCTCAAAGTCTTATTAGTCGTTGGAAGACTCGAGAGGGGAATTCAGATCAGATATTCGAAAAAAAATAGTACTCGAAGTGTAGAGTAGTCAATCTCGCGGTTCAACTTGAGTTGCCGAACCACGAATAGTCGTCAGCAAACTCGAGAGGGGAATCTAGATCTATTACTCAAGAAAAAGTGTCACTACAAAAGTAGAGTCGTCGATCTTGCAGCTCAACTTGAGTCACCAAGCCACAAAGACACGGAGACTCCGAGCAGAATTGTAATGAAAAATCTAGAAAAATACAAGCATGGCCTGAAAGGGCATAGTGAAAACCTGAAAGGGCACTATGAGTAAAAAAATCAGACTATGGCAAGATCAAAGCCACCAGCACGATGAAAATCCCAAAAAGGACGTCGATGGGTAAAAATGTGAAAACCGGGTCTGATGAAAATCGTAATTGGCATCAGGGACAATAAAGGTTAAACGAAAAAAAAAAAAAAAAAAAACAGCTCCTGGCCCGCAAGAGTATAAACTGTGAACGGTAAAATCTTTCAAAAATCCCGAGATCCAAACAGATAATAGTCTTCCAATACTAGGGCATTGAGAATGACTCTAAAGGAATCAAAATAGTAATTGACGTTTATAACATCTGTGGTTGGCAAAAACACCAAGATCGTCGCAACCAAAGATTTTACAAACTCTGAATTTATCATACTCATTTGATGAAGAAATTTCATAAAATTTCAAAAAAGAAAAACTACTATTTTGACTAATGATGAAGATTCTAGGACTTATTCAAACTTCAAGTTTTCAAAGCATTAGATACACCTGAGGCCAAGTAAGTACAAAACCTATTTTCTTTGCATTAATCTTTCAACATTTTGTAATGAAAAGAAAATACAAAAAGAGTTAATACAACGCAGTCAATCAAACATCATGAAAAAAGAGTCAAGGCGTTCCTCCAAAGCACAGATCCTGCCAGCCTGACTCATCATCACTTTTTCAGAAGCAGGGACCCCAAGCAAGCTCCTCCTGAAATCACTCTCCGGGCCTACTGATGTAGATAAACCATTGATCATCGAACTCGCAGTTGCAGCAATGGAAGAGTTTATAAGAATGACCCAAATAGGGAAACCCTTATGGATGCGTGGCCTTGACGATGCTTATGAGATTCTAAGTGAAGATGAGTACATGCAAACATTCCCGAGGGGAATTGGGCCGAAACCATTTGGATTGAAATCAGAAGCTTCTCGAGAAACGACCGTTGTTATGAATCACATTAACCTTGTTGAGATCCTTATGGAGGTGAATCAGTAGTCCACCGTATTTTCTAGCTTTGTTTCAAGAGCAATGACTCTTGAGGTCGTATCAACAAGCGTAGCAGAAAACTACAATGGAGCCCTTCAAGTGATGACAGCAAAATTTCAAGTCCCTTCACCTCTGGTTCTAACATGAGAAAATTTCTTTGTAAGGTATTGTAAACAACATGTCGAGGGGATTTGGATAGTGGTCGATGTTTCCTTGGATCATTTGTGTCTTAGCCCGATATCGAGATGTCGAAGAAGGCTATCATGCTATTTAATCAAAGAAATGCCAAATGGTCACTCCAAGGTCACAGTACATATAGAACACTGGTTGCTACTTTAGATCGACAGTACGAACGCCTGGCAAGTGTTATGACTAGTAACATGTCAGCTAGAGATATTGGTGTGATAATGAATCAAGAAGTGCGAAAGAGTATGTTGATACTGCAAGAGAGTAACACCGATGCAACAAGTCTTGGTCGATTCGGTTCCAACTGCAAAACTCTCTCTTGGATTTGTGGCAACTGCTAAACAACCTCAGTGCTTGCACCGTTGAAAGGACCAAAGGTATCAAGGGACAATGCATGAATTGAGAGGGTTAGATTATAATAGAAACAGAGCAAGATCAACAAAAGAAGGCAATGAAGAGAAAATTGAAAAAAAAATCAAAAAATCAAAAAATAAAAAAAAAATCAAAAAAATCGTAAGAATTTCAAAAACCTTTCGAGTTGCACTTAACTACGATTTATCAAAACATGATCGAAGAAATAGTCAGATTTTAAAACTCATCAAATTTTCAAAGATCTCACACGAGCTCCACGCCATCGAGATCAAGGAATTAATAAGGCAAAACTCTGTTAGACCCCGTGTTTGAGGCGCCATTTTCCACAAAATTTATCAATTCAATCCGAAATTCGAAGTCGTGTTTTACAAAATTCTCTTGGCCGTGCAAATAGGGGTTTAGTCTGTTGTTTACAGTTCTTTGCACGCAATTCCTGCAAAGAAGGGCAGCTGTAGACACCCCAATTGGAACTGGCCCATACTCGAAAGGGCCCAAAAATACAGATCTTTCAATAAAATTTACCAACGGGCCTCAAAAGTCCAAATCAATCGAAATATGACATTTTGATCGAATCAAGGCCCTTAAAACCCCCTAAGGGTCTAGGGAGCCCACCAAAAGGACTCGGCATACTCCCATCTATCCCGCTCCACTCAAAACATCGATTTTTCGACAAAATTGGCCAATGGGCTTCAAAAGCCCAAATCGCTAAAAAGTGATGTCTTAATCGAACCGAGGCCCCTAAGACCTTTCAAGGGTCCAAAGGACCCACCAAAGGGGTTTGACCTATCCTCCATTTGTCCAACCCTCACCGCTCCCCCTTTGTATCCAAGAATACCCGAATGCTCGATAAAATTCTCTCACGGGCCTAAAAGTCTGATTTGCCAACACGTGGTATTTTTTATCAAATCAATGATTGTCAAAAATCTCAAAAAAATTAAATAAATTAAAAAATGTGAGACTTGGGATGCTTACCCCTCCTCTACTTCCATCATTTCACCTCCGAATCCCCAAACACCTTAAGCCCATTCAAAGCCCACAAGCTTTCAACTCTTTCCCAAATTAATTTCTAACCTTACCCTCAACCTAAAATTGATCCTATATCACCTAAGCGCTAAAATGAACCTACCCCCAAAAAGTCAACCCAAAAAAAATCCCATCCAAGCCAAAATAACCCACAACCCTCCTAAAACTCAAGCCCAATACACTAAAAGCCCACAAACCACTATCCATACCTAATTCATTATCCAACCCATAATCCTAACCCACAAACCACTACCCACATCAACCAATCATTATTTTTATCATCAAAAGGTGACACATGTCATCACCCACCCCATCTCACCTCCCTCATCCAACTACCTACCCCATTAATTTTATTTAAACCTCATCTACCCCACATCAACCCATCACCTTTTCTCTCAAATCAAACACATCTACCCACACCCCTAACCTATGCCTCCCCTAATCTACCATCATCATTCCCTACAAAACCCATATGTACAACCTAAACCTACACCATCCTTTCAAGTCAAACACTCAACCTCTCCCATCAACCTATCTCAACCCTTCATTTCCACCCACTTTGACACATGGCATCATCTCTCTCACCCTTCCAAAATATCATCAACCACCTCTTTAAATCCTTCACTCTCTTAAACAAAATACCATTTAATCACAACCACCATCTTAAACTCACCTCACCAAACACTCTATCCAAATGGGTTGGGTAGGATCCAAACCATTTGGGTCAAAACTCACCCATTTAACCCCCTTTCCCCTAAATACCCTCCAATCTCCTCTAAATTACACTCATTTCTTTCTCAAACTTATAACCATTCTATCATTTTTCTTCATTTTCACCCAATTTTACCCCTAAAAAAACTCCTCAACATCTATAAATACCATCATCCTCTTCCTAAAAAAGTTTCTAACTTTCACTACAAAAATTATCTCTCCAACTCTTACTACTTACCACTATTACATATTCTCTCTCACCAATTCTCCCTTACTAGCTCTACACCAAGTCTTATAAAAAAAAATAAAAAATCCATCTTTTCTCCTCATCATTTTTCCAATCTCATACTAATCCTTTATAAAAAATAATCACATCTTTTTTACATCACTAAGGACTCAAAAGACTTTAAGAAGAAGAAGAAGGAAATTGAAGATACAAGGTGAGTTCAAGGCAATCCCCCCCTCTCTCTCTCTACCCTCTCTTCCTCCCTCTTCTATTATCTCCCCTCCTCTTCATTTATTTTAAATAGATTTAAGATGAGTGGATCTCAAGGCAAATGATCCATTAGGATTATCTCTTTCAATGAGATGATCCTATGATCGAGCCAAAAATAAATCCCTACTTAGGGTACACATTACCAACACGTGGCACTTTCATTTTTATTCTTGTATTTTCGATTAAAAATGATCGAGTTGAGTTGAGGTTACCACTATTTAGTGGGGAGAAAATGGTGCCTAGCACCTTTCCTTTTCTCCAACCAAGCCACTTACCCCGAATCTCAAGGTTCAATTAGTTTCTATCCATCGAGAGTCACTAAACGTCAAAAATGTCACATTTTCTAAAAAATGCGCATCAGGTGACCATTCACACCCACTTACAAAAATGAATGGTGGTGACTCCTAACATTAGTAGATGTGGTCATCGTAATGACGAAATCTCGTGTCTACAGTACTAGTACGTGGTCGGTCCCCTCGTGGTATGCTAAACCATTTATGAAAGCTAAAACTTAAGACTCATACCTATACAGTATATCAAAGGTAATCCAAATTCACCAATTACACTTCTTGATCAAAATTAGTGCCTAAGCAAGATCCTGCCCGTTGTACCCTATTGTACGAGGGGGATAGACTACTTCTATTCTAGACGAGAGGTATTTAAGAGGGCCCTTATTCAGCATTGTGTACCACGTCTACACTGGGGATTAAACTGGCTATTTTGGACTTCAGAGAAGTGGGTTGGGGTCTTAGATTATCACCTATACGGTGTATAAAATCAAGTCACCACGTATCAAGAGGTATATAGATGCACTTGGACAAAGGTGGCCAGATGAATTGCATTGCACGTAGTAAACCTAGAGTCGAGAAACCTCCCCTATAGGTCACAACTCGAACTTATCATGGATGTTCTCGGGTTGCTTGTTGGAATAGACCTTACAAATGATGAGATCAGGAATGTATGGTTTTGTCCTCAAGGATCAAGTTTTTTGTTTAAATTACTGTATTATTGGGTGCACCAACCCAATAAAAAATACATTTTAAAAACTCAACAATGGTTCATAATGAGCTAGTACATCTCGATCCAACGATCATGATGGACGAGACCATTTAAATCAAAATGGAATTCAAATTCTTTGCTAATGCGGGTTTCAACCCATTTTAAAAGAAGAAAAATGTTATTTTTTTAGAAAAAATATTTTTCAGAAGAAGAATATTTTCCAAAAGAAAAGAAAAGAAAGGAAAAATGATTTACAAAATATTTATTTTTGTATGAAAAATTTTTGAAATATGTTTTTTACAAAAAATCTATTTTTTGCATGGACCTTGGAAAATTATCAAAATATATTTTTCTAAAAAGTAAAATATTGCAAATCAGATATGTGAAAATTTTTATTTAATAAAAATATTATTTTTCAATAATTTTCAAGAGTGCAATAAAATTATTTTCCTTCTGAATAATTATTGAATGAATGAATTGTTTAATAGATTGCTGCATAAAATTCAATAAAATCTCAGGGTTCATATAAAATGTTATCAGGGGGTAATACTGGAATTGATTAAATTCACCTTCAATGAGGTTTAAGGGTTATCATTGTACCTAAGTTCAATCGTCCATCGTCTAGCTAGGGTCACTAGTCTGATTAGTTAGAATTAATGTCAACATCAAATGAATCGTCAGAAATGACCCCAAAATCTTTCAAAATTACACAGTGCCTCAGTCCTTAGTCCTAATCAAGCCCATTGTATGTAATTATCTTGAACTTTCATGAGTCATTCGGGTTAGCTCGAGTCCTTTTTTTCAACAAGGTCATATCTTCTTTAGATCGAGTTTACTCTTTTCCTATTGAGTCGAGTTAGTTTGTTGAGTCTATAAAGGTTTCTGTCGACCCATCTGAATTTGATTGGATAAAGAAAATTTGAATACATCGAGCGCATTAACGGATTAACTAATAATTTGACTTCAAGGATAGATAATGGTCGGACTCAATCTTTAATCGAGAAAGCAAAGGTCATTAACCCCAGAGAAATTCAGATAGAAACCATCCTATCCTCCAATAAAATACAAAGGGATAATGGATTTACTCAGAAATTTCGAAAGACTTGTTCGCGTGGTCCTATGAGGTTATGTTAGGTGCAAGCCTGGGTGTTATTCGACATAGAATAGATACTCGATCGATGAAATTGAAATACCAATGAGATCAAAGAAAATATTACAAAATGTATCCATGTTGTCCTCATTATATCTCAAGTTGTAAAGTTCATCAAAGCAAATGTCATAAGTCGATACAGGGTACCTTTGGAATTAGTCTCTGATGATGAGACATACTTCAAAGTCGAGGATTACTCTATGTTCAAAGTTCAAGATCCAGCATCACAAATCATCTCTTTATGTTCTCAGACTAATGAAGAGGTTGCAATAGCCACCAACAAAAAAAAAAACTCAAGACAATCATCAGGAAAATGTGTCAATCGCATCGAGATTAGTTAGAGAAGTTACCATTCACACTAGGGGCACATTGTACTTCAATACAGTCTTCTACTGGAGTCACTCCCTATTCTTTAGTGTATGATATGGAAGCAATCTTACTGGTTGAAAGGGAAATCCTATATCACAAGGTCTTAATAGAAAATCAATTGTTAGAAATAGACTGGGTCCGAAGAGCTAAACTTGATTGCAGAAAAATAATTTAGAGTTTTGTACCACGTGCAAACTTATCAGAGAAAAGTCACTCGCACGTTTGACAAAAAGGTCAAAGCTCGTCACTTACAAGTCGGAGATTTGGTAGTCAAAAAGAATTGGACACCTATCTTTGATCATAGAGGGAAGTTCAAACCAAATTGGGGAGGTCCGTTCATCATCAAGGAAATATTACCGGGAAAAGCTACCAGACTTCAAGATCATGATGGAATTGAACTACCAGAATCAACCAACCTTGACCAAAGCAAGCGACACTACATTTAAGGAGGCCATCTTTAACCGAATCAATATTCCTACTACTTAGTTCAACATATCCTTTCTTAGCCTTTTGCATCCTTTTTCAAAAAAAACAAAAAAGCAAAAAAACCTTTTTCTTTTTTAGCCCGATCACCTAACCCAGGGAAGGGAAAATTTTGAATTACGTTTTAGTCTGATCCCAAAATTCTAGGCTACGTAAGCAACCTGAGAAGTTACTTCAGGCCCAACTATATCAAAATAAAAAATATATTCCCCCACAAAAAAAACAAATTCAAAAGAAAAAGAAATATTATCAAAAATGGGAAAAAAAAAAGAAACAATTTAAAATAAATACCACACAAAGGGCACTCGGATTTTTTGAGCCTCAAAATTCCTTTATTTTTATGCCTAGTCCTACGCTTACCTATGAAAGTCCTCTTGAGTACCGTGTGAAAAAGTCAAGGAAAGTAACAAAGAATGATCAGACAGTATCTCCAGAAATTCAAAAAGGAAGAAAAAGAAAATAGGGCCTGCTAGGTTGAAAATCTGAAAGGGCGACTTAGGCAAAAATTAAGGCAAGCTCGCAAAATTGAAAATCCAAAAAGACGACCTTGACAACAATCAAAGCAAAAATAAAAATATAAGCTCGCTAGATTCTGAAAAGGCGGTCTAGGCAAAAGTTACAGCAAGCCTCCTAGATTGAAAACTTGAAAGAGTAATCTAGGTAAAAATTAGAACAACAAAAAAAATTCGGGGAGTTGAAAAACTAAAAGGCGCTTCAAGCCGAAACATTAAAAGTCCGAATGATCAAGTTTCAACATCCAGTTTAAATCAAATATAGACTCAGTAGATACAAGTATCTCGTTTGTGATTGATCTGAAGAGCTTCATGTCCCTAAGTGAATCAACAGAGAAACATAATAGATTCTATGATGAATTTCAGAAAGAAATACTTTGTTCCAATTTCTTTGTGCTGGAATCAAAATCTTCAATAAAAAGTCAAAGTTAAAAGTTAAATTTTTATTACACTTGCGGTAATCAAAGATTTCAAATCTTCAAAACAAGGGGGCATATTCTTTTTCTAAAGTATGTAGTTTTTCTCTTTACATTAGAGGTAGTCTTTTTTAAACTGAGTTCAACTATTCTTAATGCAATGTTTTCTGTCAAACTAGAGGCATTTTGTTCTGAAGCTTAATCAACTCCAAAAGATAAGGTTAACACTGAATTAAAAGGTTACCCTCTTGATAGTAGTTTGTTGAAAATCGTCGAGGTTCAAAAGCAATTTAAAATGTTGACTGGACCTTCATAAAATCCAACTCTTTGTTTTTATTAAAAGAAAAAAATAAAAAGCGGTGTTAATCCCCCATTTGTTTCTCTCAAAAAATTAGTTCATTACTCTTTCACCCTGAGTAGGTAGAGTAGGACTCCCAGAAAATTAGTTCATTAGTCTTTCACCCTAAGTAGGTAGAGTAGGACCCCAAAAAATTAGTTCATTACTCTTTTACCCCGAGTAGGTAGAGTAGGACTCTCAAAAAATTAGTTCAATACTCTTTCAGTCCGACTAGGTAGAGTAGGACTCCCAAAAAATTAGTTCAATACTCTTTCACTCCGAGTAAGTAGGTAGAGTAAGACTCCCAGAAAATTAGTTCATTACCCTTTCACCCCGAATAAGTAGAGTAGGACTCTCAGAAAATTAGTTCATTACTCTTTCATCCCGAGTAGGTAGAATAGGACTCCTAGAAAATTAGTTCAATACTCTTTCACCCTGAGTAGGTAGAGTAGGACTCCCAGAAAATTAGTTCAATACTCTTTCATCCTGAATAGGTAGAGTAGGACTCCTAGAAAATTAGTTCATTACTCTTTCACCCTGAGTAGGTAGAGTAGGACTCTCTGTAGACACCCCATTTTTGCATTCGCCTGATTAATCAACTCGTCAACCCGATCGCAAGGATTCCCAATGATGGATGTGTATTCCATTGCTTTACTTTGTTACCAGATTTGTTTCAGAAATCCAGATGAGGTATCTCGAATTGACAAAACCTTAGAAACCACGCTACGCTAGGAAAGTACGACCCCAGAAACATAGAAATCATCATCTTGTAGACCAAAAAGAAGCTTCACGATAAAAATCACTAAAAATTATCAAATTACCAAAATACCCCTAACCTCAAAACAACCGTAGAGCCTACGTTACGTTTAGGAAAACCCATTCGAACACATAAAATGACAAATCGGAACCAAATAAATCATTTCATCACCAATTTTAACAGAATTTGACAAAATTACGAAAATGCCCCTCATAAAGTTCACCACCATTTCACACAAAAATTTCATAAATAACAAAAACTAATATTTCCATTGAATTCCTTACGAAAAACCGATTCTAAAACATCCTAGAACATTAAATACCGACTTAAAACGTGAAAAGTCCTCTCCGGGGGCAAAACGGTAATTTCACAATTTTCATGATAAAAAATTCCGAAATTAATAAATAAAATATTAAATAATTAAATTTAAATATTAATAAAATTAATTAAAAATTTTGAACCTAAAAAATCGATTAATCAGACTCTCAGGCAAAATTGTTGAGGGTTCGTGGGATATTTCTTTAAGGACCCCTCCATTTGGGGGTCCAAAGAATTAAAGATATTTTAGAGGGGGGTTCTCCAAAAATTAAAAGTAAATCAAGCAAGACTGAAGTCAAGGTATTAAAGTCAATCAAGTGAGACTGAAGTCAAAATTAAAGTCAATTAAGCAAGACTAAAGTCAAGATATTAAAAGTCAATCAATTAAGACTAAAGTCAAAACATTAAAAGTCAATCAAATAAGACCAAAAGTCATAATAGAATTATAATTAAATAATAACTCTATCTAATAGAGTTCTAACTTAAAAACAATTCTACCTAAAATAATTCTAATTAAACTGAAAAAAATAAGTGCTGAATAGCATTAAGCGCTGAAACTTATAAGCGCTGAATTTAAGTGCTAAAAAAGTTGTTTGTTTAGATGCTGAATCATGTTTGTTACACATTGCTGAAACTGATAAATTGTCTTTGTTACCCTTACAATCATATTATACATTGTTTACATGTTTTAAATGCTTATTTATTATCAAACACAATAAAATATATTATTTCTTATAAAATTAAAATACAATTTATTTTTAAATAATAAATAATACTCAAATCTTCAATTTAGAAATAATAATTTCTATTTATAAAAGCCCACAAATTTCAAATTAAAAATAATAATGTCATACAAGTCACCAAAATTTGAAATCAACTTTAAAAAGAACTTAATTTTTTATGAATAATTTTCGATGGAAATGAAGGACGTGTAATTATAAAAGCACCCTATGAATTAATAAGGGCAACCCACATTATAGCCATTTTTTGTTTTGTTTTATATGGATTAAAATTTTTGGAATGACCAAATTTTTAGTGAGGATAATTTATATGGTCTAGAGATCATCCTCACCAAAAATCATTTATTTTGAAACTTCTAACTCGTTAAAAATAGTTTTCAAAAAAAAAATGGACAATTTACTATTCTTGAACTTGTTTTGATAGGGTTAAAAGTTTCAAGATGTGCTGATTTTTTGTGAGAATGATCTCCTCATTGTAGAGATCATCCTCACCAAAAATCAACTCATTCCAAAAATTTTAACCCATATAAGACAAAATAATTTAGCTATGGTGTGGGTTTATTAATTTGTGGGGTGTCTATATACTTATCCATGGGATATAAGAGGTAATATCCTTTTAAGAATAAGGGCATAGTTGTCCATGCTCAAAAAAAAAAAGGGCATACTTGTCCGTGTTGAAAAAGCGAAGTGCTTACCGCTTCAGCACTTTTTTTCAGCATCAAAATAGTGCTGAATTTTTTTCACTTATTTTCAGCAATAAGCACGAGTAAACAAACGTGCTATTTTGACAAAAGTGCTGAATTTAATTTTTTTCAGCAATAAGCACTGAAAAATAGCTCAAACAAACACCACCTAACTCTATCCAAATCAACCCCTTAAAACATCTATAAATAGAGGTGCTCACACCCTATTTTCGTATAAAATTATAAACCCTAAGAGAAGTAGGTCTAGAAGCTCCCCTAGCCCCCCATAAACCTTGGTTTTGGAGTCCCAACTCCTTACCTAACATCCCCCCTTCAATTTTAGTCTAGAAAACACCTAAAATCTCTCCAAAAACACCCCCAAATCTGCAACAAACTTGAAGAGTTCAAAACAAGAAGATACCTTGATCTAGGAAATCCGAAGTCAAATCCGGAGACAGAACGAAGCAAGGGAGTATAGTACAAGGAGCTCTTTTTGTTAGATCTGAGGGAACAAAGTCCTTGCATTCAGAAAGGTAAATTTTTATTTTTATTTATTTTTATCTAGTTTTTAGCAATGTAATTTACTTGGGAAGTTAGTAGAGACCGGCTTTGGCCGGGCGGGGTTGGTGCCTAACACCTTCCAACCCCATAACTTGATCCCCGAATTCAGATTTTTTATGGTAGATTAGTTCCTTTTATCCATGTTAGAATCGGTTTGGTTCCTAGACCACAATAACTAGGTGGCGACCCCCAAACCTCAAGGATCAAAAGCGGATCCGCGCACCCCGCGGATCGAGGGCGCTTTCAGTAGCGACTCCACTGGGGACTATTGAGGATCAAACTTGAAAAACCCCAAATATGGGAGCATTGCCAAGATGACCTAGTTTTTTTTATTATTTAGTTGGATTTATTTTATTTATTTTTTCTGTTTATTTATTTATTTTTGTCTTGATTGTAGATGCTTTTGGGTATTGCATTTTTTTTTCAATTAAGGATCACTTTTTGATGATCCATAAATAATGAAAGATTCAAATTGATGGAATGATGAAGGTTGGACAGAAATATTAAAACGTTTTTAAAGAATATTCTAGTGAGAATTAAGTCTGAGAGCCTCTTAATAAAATATAGATCTCGTCGAGTAGATTAATTTAGAATCTGAGTTCACTCAATTTCGTTATCGGAAGCCTTAGATATCACCGATGCAAGTTCAATCTGTAAATCTGGAATTATTTCTGAATGAAAGTTAGGACAGCAACGTTAAAATTTTTTTACAGAATATTCTAGTGAGAATTAAGTCTGGGAACCTTTAATAAAACGTAGATCTCATCGAGTAGATTAATTTAGAACTTGAGTTCACTCAATTTCGTTATCAGAAGCCTTAGATATCATCGATGCAAGTTCAATATGTAAATCTGGAATTATTTCTGAATGAAAGTTGGGACAGCAATGTTAAAACTTTTTTACAGAACATTCTAGTGAGAATTAAATCTGGGAATCTCTTAATAAAACGTAAATCTCATCGAGTAGATTAATTTAGAACTTGAGTTCACTCAATTTCGTTATCGGAAGCCTTAGATATCATCGATGCAAGTTCAATCTGTAAATCTGGAATTTTTTCTGAATGAAAGTTGGGACAGCAACGTTAAAACGTTTTTACAGAACATTCTGGTGAGAACTAAGTCTGGACACCTATTACTAAAATGTAGATCTCATCGAGTAGATTAATTTAGAACTTGAGTTCACTCGATTTCGTTATCGAGAGCCTTAGATATCATCGATGCAAGTTCAGATTGTATTTTCCTAATTCACAGAAAATCTGAATTTATCTAATGTTGGCACAATTAATGTTCTTGAGAGTGAGCTCATCTCAACCATTGTCATTCTATCATCAATGTAACACCTATTGGAATCTCGATTTATTTTGGATCACCTAAAAGTGATCATTGATTGGACTTTAAAAATTATAAAAATTGTGCCTATTGCGATGATTAGATCTAATTAATTATTATAGGCCCTTATTTATTAATTGATTTGCTAATTGATGAATGCTAGAGATGTGCACGTTTAAAGCTTGAATTAAACCATATGAGTATGTTCCTGATCGATGTTTGCTTGCACTTGTATGATTTAATATCCTCTCTTGATTGGCTTGATTGGGCCATGGGCCCATTTGTTTGAAAAGGCCCCGGGCACACCCCACCTTACTTTGCACACACCACATGCACGTTTACCGCTTTACTCACTTACACGTCCCATTTAGCCAACGTGGCACTAGTGCGTGGCCCGGTCTCTTCGGAGATGCGACGTCATTCATGAAACCCACAACTCCAGTCACGTACCTTAGGGTATATCGAACTGGGGCATCAACACCGTCTGATCAGGTGATTCTGAGAGACATATTGATGCACCCATGCTGGGGTGACCTGAGCCTTTGTCCTATTGTAAGCCACACAGTCACATGTCCCGATTGCCAACGTAGTACTAGTACGTGGTCGGTCCCCTCGTGGGATGCCAAACCATTTATGAAAGCTACAACTCTTGACTCGTACCCGTAGGTATAAAAGGTAATCTAAGTATATCAATTACACTTCTTGGTCAAAATCGGTGCCTAAGCAAGATCTTGCCCCGCTGTACCCTACTGTACGAGGGGGATAGACTATGTCTATTCTAGACGAGAGGTATTTAAGTGGGCCCTTGCTCAGCATTGTGCGCCACCTCTCAACTGGAGATCAAACTGGCTGTTTTTGGCTTCAGAGAAGTGAATTGAGGTTTTAGATTATCACCTATACGGTATATCAAACCAAGTCACCACGTATCGAAAGTTATATAGGTGTGCTTGGGCAAGAGTGGCCAGATAAAAATGCATTGCACGTAGTAAGCCTAGAGTCTAGAAACCTTCCCAGTAAGTCACGACTCGAACTTATCGTGGGTGTTCCCGGGTTGTTTATTGAATGAATGCATGTGATTGATGAATGCATGTGAATGATAAAATCCGAGTGCATAATTGATCTCAAGGATAAAAATGTTGCTTTTGAAAAGTAAAATGGGTGCACCGATCCAATAAAAAAAATCCATTCTTTTACAATAATGACCCAGTCCATCCCGATCCAACAATCATGATGGACCGGGCCAGTTAAATGGAAATCGAATTTTCAAAGAAGAAAAAGAAAGTATTTTCTAGGACAAAATATTTTCCAAAAGAAGTGTTTTCCAGAAAAAGTGTTATTCTCTAGAAAAAATGTTTTCTAAGAAAAAAATATTTTCTAGAAATATTTTCCAAGAGAAAATGTTTTCCAAATAAAAATTATTTTTCAAAGGAAAAAATGTTTTCCAGAAGAAAATGTTTTCCAAAAGAAAAGAAAATGAAGGAAAAATGATTTACAAAAGATATATATTTGCATGAAAAATTATTGAAATATGTTTGAAGTTATTATTCAATGAAAACATTATTTGTCAATATTTTTCTTCTGAATAATCATTAAATGGATGAACTTTTTAATGGATTGGTGCACAAAATTCAATAAAATCTCAAGGTTCATTTAAAATGTTATCAAGGGGGTGACACTGAAATTGGTTAAATTCACCTTCAAAGAGGTTTAAGGGTTATCATTGTATCTAAGCTCAATCGTCCATCGTCAAGATAAGGTTGTAAATCCGGTTAGTTAGAATAAACGTCAATATCAAGTCAACAGTCAGAAATGACCTCAAAATTTCTCAACATCATCCAGTTATTCTTTGAAAATCTTAGTGCTTCAATCCTACCGGTTGTAAGCAATGTCTCAGTTCTCATCAGGCCCGTTTTGGGTAGTCTTGAGTTTTCATGAGTCATTTGGGTTAGCTCGAGTCCTTTTTTCTAGCAAGATCATGTCTTCCTTAGATTGAGTCTACTCTTTCTTATTGAGTCAAGTTAGTTCATCGAGTCTATAGAGGTGTTTATCGTCCCTTCTGAATTTGATTGGATAAAGGAAATTTTTGAATACCTCGAGTGCATTAACGAATTAACTACTGATCTGGCTTCAAGGATAGATTTTTCTCCTGAACAAGAAGATAAAAGTCGGGCTCAAGAGAGTAAAGGTCATTGACCTCAGAACATAATTAAATTCCTAAAGAGATTCAAATAGAAACCATCTTATCTCTAGAGGAACACAAGGGGATAATGAATTTTCTCAAAAATTTCAAAAGACTTGTTCGTGTGATCATATGAGGGTATGTTAGGTACAAGCTTGAGTCTTGTTCGACATGGACTAGATACTCGTCTATATCGATGGAATCAAAAAGATTTTATAAAATGTATCAGCACTATCCTTACTACATCTTGAGTTGCAAATCACATATTATCAGTCGATATGAGGATACCTTCTAAACTGATCTCTGATAATGGGTCGTACTTCAAAGCATAAGTCATTATTCTGTGTACAAAGTTCAAAATCTGGCATCGCAGATCATCACTCTACCTTCCTTAGATTAATAGAGCAGTTGAAGCAGTTCGTAAGAGTTTCAAGATAATCATCAAGAAAATGTGTTAATCACACTAGGATTAGTTAGAAAAATTACCATTCACACTAGGGGCACATTATACTTCAATGCAGTCCTCTATTGGAGATATTCCCTACTCTCTAGTATATGATATGGAAGCAGTTTTGCTAGTTAAATTGGAAATCCTGTATTTCAAGGTCTTGATGGAAAGTCAGTTGTCAGAAGCAGACTGAGTTCGCCAACGGTATGAAAAGTTAAATTTGATCGAAGAAAACGAGTTAAAGTCCTATACCATGTGCAAGTTTATCTAAGAAGAGTCACCCGTGCATTTGACAAAAAGGTCAAAGCTCATCATTTACAAGTCAAGGATTTAACTGTTAGACTTCAAAGAAAATTGAACACTCCTCCTCGACTATAGGAGAAAGTCTGAACCTAATTGGAGAAATCCATTCATTAAGGAAATATTGTCTGGAAAAGTCGTCAGACTTCAAGATCATGATGGAAGTGAACTACCAGAGTCAACTAACCTTGATCGGATCAAATGGTACTACATTTAAGGAGGCCATCTTTGGCCGAATCAATTTTCCTGCTACCCAGTTCATTATCTCCTTTCTCAGCCCTTTGCAGCCTTTTAAAAAAAATGATGCCCTTTTCTTTCTCAGCCCGATCACCTAACCTAGGGGAGGGAATTTCGAACTACGTTTTGCTCTGATCCCAAAATTTTGGGGTACGTAGGCAACCTGAGAAGTCACTTCAGGCCCGACCACATCAAAATAAAAAATAAAAATCTATTTCCCCACACAAAAAATAAAAAAATCAAAGAAAATTCAAAAGAAAAAGAAATTCAAAGTGGGAAAGAAAATTTAAAGAAAAAGAAATAACTTAAAAGGAAATGCCACACAAGGGGCATTTGGGTTTTTGAGCCTCAAAATCCATTTCTTTTTTATACCTAGTCCTAAGCCTACCTATAAAAGTCCTCCTAAGTACCGTGCGAAAAGTCAAGGAAGATAGCAAAGCATGATCAGACAGTAAATTCTAGAAGTTCAAAGGAGAAGAAAAATATAAGTGAAAATACCTGCTAAGTTGAAAACCCAAAAAGGGCGACTTAGGCAAAAATTAAGGCAAGCTCGCAAGGTTGAAAATCTGAAAGGACAACTTTGGCAACAATTAGATCAAAGAAAAAGAGAAGAGCTCGCTAGATCGAAAACCTGAAAAGGCGATCTAGGCAAAAGCTAAAGTAAGCTCGCTAGATTGAAAACCTGAAAAGGCGATCTAGGCAAAAGTTAGAGCAACAAAGAAAAACAGAAGAAAATCCCAAGCTGAGAGCGGTCCGATCTGAAACATCAGAAGTCCGAATAATCAAGCTCAATACTTAGCTTAAACCAGGCATAGACTCAGAAGCCACAAGTATCTTGTCTATGATCGATCTGAAAATGTTTACTTCCCTAAGTGAACCAAGGGGGATAAGGGTGAATTCTATGATGAAACTCGAAAAGGAAATAATTTTGTACTCTTGAGCCTGACTCAAAAACCTTCAATAAAATTAATCAAAATTAAAAGTTGAGTATTTATTGCGCTTGTGGTAATCAATTATTTCAAACCTTCATACAAAGGGCATTTTCTTTCTTTTTTAATGTAACTTTTCCCCCTTATACTAGGGGCATTTTTATATTACACGATGTGTTCAATTATTTTCAAGGCCATGTTCATTGTCAAACTAGGGGCATTTTGTCTTCGAGCAATGTTAATCCTATAAAAATAATAGGAACCCCAAACTTAAGGTTACCCTCTTGATAACCGTTTTTTCGAAAAACTTTTGAGGTTCAAAAGAAATAAAAACTCATGTTTTAAATTCATAAAACTTTTTGATACATCCTTGAGGTTCAAACAAAAGCATTTTGGCTCTCACATAGGAGATATGGCATTCTTTCGTTCTCCAGATTCTTTTTCAGATCCAATCATTCTTGGAATCGATCATTCCTCTTCTAGATTCATTATCTTCCAGATTTATTCATTCTCCGGTTCGTTCTAATCAGATTTCTCCAAAATTCATTCATTCCTCTGCCAGTTTTGCTCAGTTTCCGTCAAGGGCTATCTTGGATTTTGCTCAGTTTCCGTCAAGGGCTATCTTGGATTTTGCTCAGTTTCCGCCAAGGGTTATCTTGGATTTTGCTCAGTCTCCGCCAAGAGTTATCTTGGATTTTGCTCAGTTGCCGCCAAGGGTTATCTTGGATTTTGCTCAGTTTCCGCCAAGGGTTATCTTGGATTTTGCTCAGTTGCCGCCAAGGGCTGTCTTGGATTTTGCTCAGTTTCCGCCAAGGGTTATCTTGGATTTTGCTCAGTCTCCGCCAAGGGTTATCTTGGACTTTTCTCAGATGCCGCCAAGGGTTATCTTTGATTTTGCTCAGTTGCCGCCAAGGGTTATCTTGGATTTTGCTCAGTTGCCGCCAAGGGTTATCTTGGATTTTGCTCAATTTCCGCCAAGGGTTAACTTGGATTTTGCTCAGTTTCCGCCAAGGGTTATCTTGGATTTTGCTCAGTCTCCGCCAAGGGTTTTCTTGGATTTTGCTCAGTTGCCGCCAAGGGTTAACTTGGATTTTGCTCAGTTTCCGCCAAGGGTTATCTTGGATTTTGCTCAGTTGCCGCCAAGGGTTATCTTGGATTTTGCTCAGTCTCCGCCAAGGGTTATCTTGGATTTTGCTCAGTTGCCGCCAAGGGTTATCTTGGATTTTGCTCAGTTGCCGCCAAGGGTTATCTTGGATTATGCTCAGATACCGCCGAGGGTTTTCTCGGAACTATGCTCGGATACCGCCGAGGGTTTTCTCGGAATTATGCTCAGATACCGCCGAGGGTTTTCTCGGAACTATGCTCAGATACCGCCGAGGGTTTTCTCAGAATTATGCTCAGATCGGAATTATGCTCAGATACCGCCGAGGGTTTTCTCGGAACTATGCTCAGATACCGCCGAGGGTTTTCTCGGAATTATGCTCAGATATCGCCGAGGGTTTTCTCGGAACTATGCTCAGATACCGCCGAGGGTTTTCTCGGAACTATGCTCAGATACCGCCGAGGGGTTTCTCGGAATTATGCTCAGATACCGCCGAGGGTTTTCTCGGAACTATGCTCAGATATCGCCGAGGGTTTTCTAGGAATTATGCTCAGATACCGCCGAGGGTTTTCTCAGAATTATGCTCAGATACCGCCGAGGGTTTTCTCGGAACTATGCTCAGATACCGCCGAGGGTTTTCTCAGAATTATGCTCAGATACCGCCGAGGGTTTTCTCGGAACTATGCTCAGATTATATTCAAATTATGCTCAGTTTATATTCAAATTATGCTCAGTTTATACTCAGATTATGTTAAATTTATGCTCAGGTTTTACTCAGTTTCACACAGTGCACACACTTGCACATTTGCACTTTTTAGTCAGGGAGAATTCTCTAAAATTCAAGGATCTGACACCGTCAGTGAGAGTTTGCGCTCAAGGACCTGACAACCTTTTAATTCGGGGAAAGCTTTACCCTCAAGGATCCGAACACCTTGACAAATTGCTAAATCAGGCTGCAAAATGAACTGTCACTAGCTTTGGCATTCAGATATCGCACTATCTACCAAAATAGATTTGCTATCTAGTTTGCTTCAACCCTCTGCCAAAGAGGGGCATCTGTAGACACCCCATTTTTGCATTCGCCTGATTAATCAACTCGTCAACCCGATCGCAAGGATTCCCAATGATGGATGTGTATTCCATTGCTTTACTTTGTTACCAGATTTGTTTCAGAAATCCAGATGAGGTATCTCGAATTGACAAAACCTTAGAAACCACGCTACGCTAGGAAAGTACAACCCCAGAAACATAGAAATCATCATCTTGCAGACCAAAAAGAAGCTTCACGATAAAAATCACTAAAAATTATCAAATTACCAAAATACCCCTAACCTCAAAACAACCCTAGAGCCTACGTTACGCTTAGAAAAACCCATTCGAACACATAAAATGACAAATCGGAACCAAATAAATCATTTCACCAATTTTAACAGAATTTGACAAAATTACGAAAATGCCCCTCATAAAGTTCACCACCATTTCACACAAAAATTTTCATAAATAACAAAAACTAATATTTCCATTGAATTCCTTACGAAAAACTGATTCTAAAACATCCTAGAACATTAAATACCGACTTAAAACGTGAAAAGTCCTCTCTGGGGGCAAAACGGTAATTTCACAATTTTCATTATAAAAAATTCCGAAATTAATAAATAAAACATTAAATAATTAAATTTAAACATTAATAAAATTAATTAAAAATTTTGAACCTAAAAAATCGATTAATCGGACTCTCAGGCAAAATTGTTGAGGGTTCGTGGGATATTTCTTTAAGGACCCCTCCATTTGGGGGTCCAAAGAATTAAAGATATTTTAGAGGGGGGTTCTCCAAAAATTAAAAGTAAATCAAGCAAGACTGAAGTCAAGGTATTAAAGTCAATCAAGTGAGACTGAAGTCAAAATTAAAGTCAATTAAGTAAGACTAAAGTCAAGATATTAAAAGTCAATCAATTAAGACTAAAGTCAAAACATTAAAAGTCAATCAAATAAGACCAAAAGTCATAATAGAATTATAATTAAATAATAACTCTATCTAATAGAGTTCTAACTTAAAAACAATTCTACCTAAAACAATTCTAATTAAAACACAATTCTACCTAAAACAAGTCAAACTAAAACACAACTCTAATTAAAAGATCTCTAATTAAACACTAACTCTATCCAAATCAACCCTAAAAACATCTATAAATAGAGGTGCTCACACCCTATTTTCGTATAAAATTATAAACCCTAAGAGAAGTAGGTCTAGAAGCTCCCCTAGCCCCCCATAAACCTTGGTTTTGGAGTCCCAACTCCTTACCTAACATCCCCCCTTCAATTTTAGTCTAGAAAACACCTAAAATCTCTCCAAAAACACCCCCAAATCTGCAACAAACTTGAAGAGTTCGAAACAAGAAGATACATTGATCTAGGAAATCCGAAGTCAAATCCGGAGACAGAACGAAGCAAGGGAGTACAGTACAAGGAGCTCTTTTTGTTAGATCTGAGGGAACAAAGTCCTTGCAATCGGAAAGGTAAATTTTTATTTTTATTTATTTTTATCTAGGTTTTAGCAATGTAATTTACTTGGGAAGTTAGTAGAGACCGGCTTTGGCCGGGCGGGGTTGGTGCCTAACACCTTCCAACCCCGTAACTTGATCCCCGAATTCAGATTTTTTATGGTAGATTAGTTCCTTTTATCCATGTTAGAATCGGTTTGGTTCCTAGACCACAATAACTAGGTGGCGACTCCCAAACCTCAAGGGTCAAAAGCGGATCCGCGCACCCCGCGGATCGAGGGCGCTTTCACTCTCAGAAAATTAGTTCATTACTCTTTCACCCCGAGTAGGTAGAGTAGGACTCCTAGAAAATTAGTTCAATACTCTTTCACCCTGAGTAGGCAGAGTAAGACTCCCAGAAAATTAGTTTAATACTCTTTCACCCTGAATAGGTAGAGTCGGACTCTTAGAAAATTAGTTCATTACTCTTTCACCTCGAGTAGGTAGAGTAGGACTCCCAAAAAATTAGTTCATTACTCTTTCACCCAGAGTAGGTAGAGTAGGACTCCTAGAAAATTAGTTCATTATTCTTTCACGAAGAGTAGGTAGAGTAGGACTCCAAAAAAAAAAAAATACTCTTTCACCCATGGTATGTAGAGTAAGACATTCAACTTTTACTCAATTTATGCTCAGTTATACTCAGTTTATGCTTAGATTATGCCTAGTATTGCTCAGTTTTTTCTTAGACCTTCTGAGATTTATCTCAGATTTCAAGTACATACAATAACACATTTTTAATCAGGAAGAATTTTCTAAAATTCAAGGATCAGACGTCGTCAGTGAGAGCTTGTGCTCGAGGACCCGACAACCTTTTAGTTCGAGGAGAGCTTTACCCTCAATGATTCGAACGTCCCGATGAATTGTTAAATCAGATTGCAAAATGAACTACCACTAGCTTTGGCATTTGAATATCGTATTATCTACCAAAATAAATTTTACTATCTAGTTTTCTTCAACCTTCTACCAAAGAAGGGCATTTGTAGACATTCCATTTTTACACTTGCCTGATTAATCAACTCGTCAACCCGATCGCAACGATTCTCAATGATGGATGTTTATTCCAATACTTTATTTGTTACTAGATATGTTTCAAAAATTTAGATAAGTTATTTCAAACTAACAAAACTATAGAAATCACGTTACGCTAGGAAAATATTACCCCAAAAATATAGAAATCATCATCTTGCAAATAAAAAGAAGATTTACGATAAAAATCACTAAAAAATGATCAAATTATCAAAATACCCCTAACATCAAAACATCCTTAGAGCCCCCTTACACTTAGGAAAAGTCATTCAAATACATAAAACAACAAAATGAAATCAAATAAATTATTTCGTAAATTTTCACCAAATTTGACAAAATTACGAAAATGCACCTCATAAGGGTTGACAATCATTTCAAGCCAAAAAATTTCATAAATAACACAAACCATTAATCCCATTGAATTTCTTACGAAAAATCAATTCCAAAACATCCTGGAACATCGAAAACTGACTTGAAACGTAAAAGTTATCTTTGGGGGTAAAACGGTAATTTTTTTATTTTTAAAATTTTTAATTTTATAATTAATAAATAAAATGTTAATTAACGTAAAATAAAATCTTAATAAAATTAATTTAAAAATCTAAACCAAGTCAATCTCATAAGACTTAAGTCAAAACCCTAATTAAAATCCTAAAGGAACCAAATCAATCTCATAAGACTTAAGTCAAAATCCTAATTAAAACCTTAATTTAAAAAGACTAAGTCAATCTCATAAGACTAAAGTCAAAATCCTAATTAAAACCCTAAAAGAAACCTAACTAAACACTAACTCTGCCCAAAAAACTCTATAAATAAAGAGCCTCCACAACCTAATTTCATATGTCAAAGAAAATCCTTGAAAAAGTAGGTTAAAAAGCTACCCTAGCCTTCCCAAAACCCTGATTTTGAAGTCCTAACCCCTTACCTATCATCCAAACCTTAACTTTTATCAAAAATACTCTTAAAAACTCTTCAAAAATCATCAAGAAACCCATCACAAAATTAGAAAAAAACTCAGATTTAAAGAGGAGATACTTCATTTTGGAGATCCGAAGTAGATTCGATGATAAAACAAAGTGGGGAGAATTTACACGAGAGACTGTTCTACCATATCTGAAGGAACAGGTCATTGCGATCGTCACAGGTATAATTTTTTTATCTTTTTTTTATATTTATTTTAGGTCTTTAGCAATATAATATTCTTGGAAATTAGTAGACCGGCGTTTGCTTGGCGGGATTGGTAACTAACGCCTTCCAATCCCGTAACGTGATCCCCAGACTTAGTATCTTTTGTAGATTAGATGTTTTATTTGTTTTGAATTAATACTTGGCTCCTAGACCTAATAACTAGGTGGCGACTCCCAAACCTCGAAAATCAAAAGCGGATCCACACACCTTACGGATCGAGGGCGCTTTTACTAACATATGAGATAACAGAAATTGACTCCACATACTAACTGAAATAAAATGCAATAGAAAGATAACATCAAGCATAAATTTCTCCAACTACTATGACCCAGTCCCTGCCATTCTCATGCACTACAGCTAACCTCCTCCCAAATATTTGGCATTTGGCTTGAGACCTATATCCAAATGTCATGGCTTAACATCCTTCCTCCGAAATTTTGAAATATTCATAACTTAAAAACAAGTTATAAAGGATTAGATCACCCCATTGTCATCGACGTCATTATCATCATCATCATCTTCTTCTTATTTTTTGATAAATACCCCATTGTTCTCTTTTCCAACTCCACCTTTTTCCAAGAAGGAGAAAAAAGACATCAACCAGATGGTGGTGTGTTCTCGCCAATGGTCAATCATTGTTAAACATCACCGGAGAACATTACATATTTCTAGTAAATTTGTCCCTTTGTCTTTGTTTTTAACTCATCCTCTCTCTCTTATTTGATTGCTGGAAACTTTAAAAAAAGATGCAGAAAACTGAAAATGGAGATGGAGTGGGAAGTTTACCCAATTAATGAGAACAATTCATAAAGTTTGTGTTAATAAAAAAATTTTTGTTGGTCTACATCTAAATCTTGGCATGTCGACACAATTCTAGGAAAAATAATTCGAGTTTGGTCTATGTTGACATAGCTTTTATCATGTCGATAAGACAATGTTGACATATACCAACAATATTTTTCTTTGAGTTTGGTCTATGTTGACAAGAGCTTTGTTGACATGGTAAAAAACATTTCGATACTGTAAAAAAAAGGTTTTTGAAAATGGTAACTACAATAGTAAAACTCTTCTTTTCGGGTTCTTGTGTAAGTTGTTGCACTATAATGACAAAAGAAGAAGAAAAATAGAAAGAGAATGGCATGATAGAAATTGTAACGACGATGGGGCGCTCAATGAAAAGAAGAGGATAGGGGCTAGTGACTACAATGATGGTGGGGGAGATGGCAAGGGTATGATGGACTATGAAAGTGGTGTCGACTGGTGGTGATGGTGTTGGTAGTGCTAGAGATAACAATGGTGGTGGCAAAGATGATGATGAAAGAGTAAGATGAGTACCCAATTATGACGGGGTGTCAAAATTTGCCATTAAATTTGACGTGTATCCATAAACATATGGGCATTTTAATTGATATCAGTTTAAGATTACATTAAGTTTCATGAGGAAGAAATCATAGGTATTATTAGAAGAAAATAAGAGAGAATGATTACATCAGAAGAATACTTGGCTATATATAGCTAACAAAAGAAAGGAAAAAAAGACAAGTATGCCCTTAAGGCTTACATAATAATAAAATACTATCTATTTACCCCTGTCAAACTCATAATGGTATAGCTAAGAGCATCAAGAATTTGCTAAGTAGGAAGTAAATAAATAGAGTAGGATCTGAATTACTATATTGAAAGCCATATTGATGGATGATTATTGAAAATTGCTCAAACCAAGCATAAGGAACTTGTTTGAGACCATACAAAGACTTACAAAGTTTGCAAACTTAACCAAACTTGTGTGGAACTCTAGGAGGGGGAGTCATATATAACTCTTTCGTTAGAATACCACAAATAAAATTATTTTTGATATCTATCTGAAATAATGCCTATTATCTAGTAGAAGCAACAACAATCAAAAGATGAATGGTAATTATATTTGCCACATGTGCAAAGGTTTCCTCATAGTAAATCCCATACTCATGAGTGAAACCATGTGCTACTAGACGAGCCTTATACTTTTCTATAGATCCATCAGACTTAGTCTTTATCCTATAAACCTAATGGCTACTAACAACATGCTTGCTTTGAGGTAAAGGAATTAAATCCCACATTATAGTCTTGTGCAAAGTAGAAATCTCCTCATCCATAGCTTGGCACCATAAGGGGTCAACTCTAGCGTCCTTATAGGTGGTGGGTTCAGAAAGACCATGCATATCGATAAAAAATTATGCAAACTTTACAGAATGACATGAGTTGGAGAATCCCAACTTCTCAAGAGGACACCGATTTTGCTAGGGACACAATGGGAGATATGAAAAAGTAGTTATTGAAGAAGCAGCTAGCTCAACAAAAGTTGGACTAGAAGTTCGTATTAGTACAGGCATCAACTACATCAATATTGGGAAAGGGATCAAGATAAATTAGATCAGACTGTGGAATCTCTTGAGATCTTGTAGGATTCAGGTATAAAGGGATACACTCCATGAATATAACATTGCGCGAGACAGAGTTTCCTTCCATGAGGATCAAAGCATCTATACCCCTTTTGGGTGTCACTGTAGCCCAGAAAGACACAAATAATTGATTGGTGAGAAATTTTGTTGTAATTAAAAGAATGACATAAGACAAAGCAAGTGAAAAAAAAATACAATTTGGAGTAGTCAGGTCGTCTCTGATAAAATCTCTCATAAAGAGATATGCAAATAGTTAGTGCAATTGAAATCTAATTAATGAGATATACAACGGTGAAAATTGCCTTTTCCCAAAATATACTGCATACAAAAGTAGAGTGTAGACACCCCATTTTTGCACTCGCCTGATTAATCAACTCATCAACCTGATTGCAACGGTTCCCAATGATGGATGATTATTCCAATGCTATATTTTGTTGCTAGATATGTTTCAGAAATTTGGATAAGGTATCTCAAACTAACAAAACTATAGAAACCGCGCTACGCTAAGAAAATATAATTCTAAAAGTCTAGAAATCATCATTTTTCAGATAAAAAGAAACTTCACGATAAAAATCACTAAAAAATGATAAAATTACCAAAATACCCCTAATCTCAAAACATCCCTAGAGTCTACATTACGCTTAGGAAAATCCTTTCAAACATATAAAATAACAAATTAAAATCAAATAAACCATTTCACCAATTTTTACAAAATTTGATAAAATTATGAAAATGCCCCTTATAAAGTTCACGACCATTTTGCACAAAAAATTTCATAAATGACACAAACCAATATTTCCATTGAATTCCTTACAAAAAATTGATTCTAAAACATCCTGGAACATTGAAAAATGACTTAAAATGCAAAAAAATCCTCTTCGAGGGTAAAATGATAATTTTATAATTTTAATAATTAAAAATTTTGAAATTAATAATTAAAATATTAATTAATGTAAAGTAAAATTCTAATTACAATTAAAGTCAATCAAGTAAGACTTAAGTCAAAATCCTAAAATTTAGTCAATCAAGTAAGACTTAAGTCAAATTCTTAAAATCAAATCAATCAAGTAAGACTTAAGTCAAAACCCTAAATTCTAGTCAATCAAGTGAGACTTAAGTCAAAAACCTAATCAATCTAATAAGACCAAAGTCAAACCCTAACCCTAATAGAATTCTAATCAAACTCTAAAACCATCTAATAGAATTCTAATTAAACTCTAAAACTATCTAAAAGAAACATAATTAAATTCTAAAACTATCTAAAAGAAACATAATCCAACTCTAACTCTATCTAAAAAATACCTTTAAAAAATCTATAAATAAGGGTCTCTACAATCTATTTTCGTATCCAAGAAAAAATTCTAGAAAAAATAGATGAATGAGCCTCCCCAACCTTCCCAAAACCTTAATTTTGAAGACCTAACTCCTTACCTAACATCCATACCCCAACTTTAGCTCAAAAAACACCCAAAAATCCTTCTAAAATACCTTAAAATTTATAAAAAATCAGAAAACTCACAGATTTAAGAAGAAGATACCTTAACTTGAATATCAGAAATCAGATTAGGTGACAGGCAAATAACAAGGAAATACATACGAGAATTCTCTCTACCAGTGCTGAGGGAATCGTTGTAATTCGCGAGGTAATTTTCTTTTTATTTTTTATTATTATTTGTTTTTTTATCTATTGTGCAATGTAATCAATTTTGGGAATTATTAGAGACCGGCATTTGTCGGGCGGGGTTGGTACCTAACACCTTCCAACCCCGTAATGTGATCCCCAAACTCACTATTTTTTTAGTAGATTAATAGTTTTTCTTATCTGTTTAGAGTCAATGTTCGGTTCCTAGACTGTAATAAATAGGTGGCGACTCCCAGACCTCAAAAATCAAAAGTGGATCCGCGCACCTTACTGATCGAGGGTGCTTTCAGTGGCAACTTCATTGGGGATCATTGAGGATCAAACTTGAAAAGTCCCAAGTATGGGAACATTGTCATTTAGACCGAGTTTTTTTTTGTTTTTTTGTTTATTTTTTAGTTTATTTGATTTGGTTATTTTTAGGATTATATTATATTCTCTTGACATTATTTGGATCAATTTTGAGTGTATTATTGTGAAGTATTATTTTCTATGATTCAATAAAGGGTCATTCAGAATGACCATAAATAATGTAGGATTTCAAGAAGGTAATGATAGGGAATAGTGGTTGTTGGCCTTAAATATTTCGTTCACTATTTTTTATTTGTGGGTTTGTATTATCCTCTATTACTATCATTGGTTTCGATTTTGAATGCCCTGATTTGACATATTATCTGCTATGGTTCAATCAAGGGTTATTTGAAAAGATACTAAATAATGATAGATTTCAAGGGAATAGATGGGATAATAATTGTTGGATTATGATTTTTCCTTTTTAATTTTTTTTTTCATGTATGTAGATTTTTTATGTATACATCTTTTTTTTTCATTTAGGGGTGTCAAACTGTCCCTTTGACAATACTATGTTTTTTTTTTTTTTTAAATTATGTTCTATGGGTGTGTGACAACAAGAAAAGAGAGGATTTTTTTTAGCATTCCGTCAATAGCAACAACGTGTTGATATGAGTGGTGTGTCGTAAGTAAAATTAATTTTCTTTTCTTTTCTTTTCTCACACCATCTTTTTAAAACGCTTCACACCTGGGTTCATCGTCTTCAACAAGAGACTGAATTTGTCTCTCTATTCGATCGGCTAAAACCTCTGCCCAATTGGTGATAACTCTTGATTGAAATTGTTGGTTTCTCTTGATTTATCGTTTGAAACCACTAATTCCTTTTAAAATCAACTCCAATTAAATGATTTCATTAAGAGAAGATTGATCTCTCTTCCTCCTGCCATAGAGAAATTCAGAGTTTGCTAGTTAGGGTTATTTAAAAATTCAAAGATTCCAATATAAGCTGGTCAAAAAAAAAAAATTGAACGTAAACCAGATCCAATTCATACCTTAGAGAATCTCGAAAATTGTTGTTCATGGAGATCCATTCAGCATCTGTGTTCAACACATTTATTACGTTTTCTCTTATTCGATTGAAGCTGAGAAATCTGATGATTTTCTAATTTAAAACTTGTGATTGGTGTGTTGATTTATAGTTTTTTTTTTTCGAATTATTCTTCCCTGATCTGAAATCGTTGGATTGTGTCTACGTATTTAGAATGGTCGTTGATCTTTTGGGGTGTTGTTTTAAGATCTAAATTTTGGCGATCTTGGTTTTGAAACTCAGAGAGATCTCAGTTCTTGTCTCAGGATTGGTTCAAGAGCAACGACTATACGACCCAATTGAGGAGATTCGTGTCTGAGTCAATAAATAAATAAAAATTTTATTGACACACCAATCTTTTATCCATAGCGTTGCTTTGAAACATTGCTTTGATTCCAAAGTATAGTTAGTGCGGCAATAAAATATTTATTTTTTTATTATTTTTTTTAGATGGTATTTTTAGTTTTTTTAATAATTGTGTTATTTTTTTTTTTAAAGATTTCTTTTTAAATCTTCCAACCATCATTATATAATCTATTTAACATCCATTGAAATCCAATGTATTTTGGATCACCCAAAATAACCTTTGATTGGATCATAAAAAAGAAATCCATTTGATTTGGATTAAAAAATTGTGTGCTTGTTTCAATATTGGATTGGATCAGTTATTCCTTGTTATATTCATTGATTAATTTACCATTGATATATGAATGAGATGTGCATACTTTATTTTTGAATTAAACTATATGGATATGTTTTTAGTCTTTCCTGATCAATGTATACCTTTGTTTGTATGGTTTAATTGGACCCATGTGCCCATTTGTTTGAAAAAAAGCCCCGGACACACCCCACCCTGTATTACACACACCACATGCACGTTTACTGTTTTGCATGCTTGCATGTCCCATATAGCCAACGTGGCACTAGTGCGTGGCTCGGTCTCTTCAGAGATGCGACGTCATTCATGAAAACCACAACTCCAGTCTTGTACCTTAGGGTATATTAAACTTGGGCATCAGTACTATGTAATTAGGTGACTCTGAAAGGTATATTGATACACCCTAGCTGGAGTAACCTGACCTTTTGACCTATTGTAAGCCGCACGGTCACATGTCCCTATTGCCAACTGAAAGCGCCCTCGATCCGCGGGGTGCACGGATCCGCTTTTGACCCTTGAGGTTTGGGAGTCGCCACCTAGTTATTATGGTCTAGGAACCAAACTGATTCTAACATGGATAAAAAGAACTAATCTACCATAAAAAACTTGAATTCGGGGATCATGTTACGGGGTTGGAAGGTGTTAGGCACCAACCCCGCCCTGCCAAAGCCGGTCTCTACTAACTTCCCAAATATATCACATTGCTAAAAACCTAGATAAAAATAAAAATAAAAAATTTCATACCTTTCCGATAGCAAGGATTTTGCTCCCTCAGATCTGACAAAAAGAGCTCCTTGTACTGTACTCCCTTGCGTCGTTCTATCTCCGGATTTGACTTCGGATCTCCTAGATCAAGGTATCTCCTTATTTTTGAATCTGAATTATTCAAGTTTGTTGCGGATTTAGGGGTGTTTTTGGAGGGATTTTAAGGGTTTTCTAGACTAAAATTGAAGGGGGAATGTTAGGTAAGGAGTTGGGGCTCCAAAACTAGGGTTTATGGGGGGCTAGGGGAGCTTCTAGACCTACTTCTCTTAGGGTTTTTGATTTGATACGAAAATAGGGTGTGAGCACCTCTATTTATAGAATTTTTTTAAGGTTGATTTGGATAGAGTTAGTGTTTAATTAGAGATCTTTTAATTAGAGTTGTGTTTTAGTTAAAATTGTTTTAGGTAGAATTGTGTTTTAATTAGAATTGTTTTAGGTAAAATTGTTTTTAAGTCAGAACTCTATTAGATAGAGTTATTATTTAATTAGAATTCTATTATGACTTTTGGTCTTATTTGATTGACTTTTAATGTTTTGACTTTACTCTTAATTGATTGACTTTTAATATTTTGACTTCAGTCTTGCTTAATTGACTTTAATTTTGACTTTAGTCTCACTTGATTGACTTTAATACTTGACTACAGTCTTGCTTGATTGACTTTAAATTTTTGGAGAACCCCCTTCCATTATTTCTTTAATTCTTTGGACCCCCAAATGGAGGGGTCCTTAAAGAAATATCTCACGAACCCTCAACAATTTTACCCGAAAGTCCGATTGATCGATTTTTTAATTCAAAATTTTAAATTAATTTCATCAATGTTTCACTTTAATTATTTAATATTTTATTTATTAATTTCAGAATTTTTTAATTATGAAATTTGTGAAATTACCGTTTTACCCCCGGAGAGGACTTTTCACTTTTTAAGTCGGTTTTTAATGTTCTAGGATGTTTTAGAATCGATTTTTCGTAAAAAATTCAATGGAAATATTATTTTGTATTATTTATGAAATTTTTTGTGTGAAATGATTGTGAACTTTATTAGGGGCATTTTCGTAATTTTGTCAAATTCTGTTAAAATTGGTGAAATGATTTATTTGGTTTCGATTTATTATTTTATGTGTTCGAGAGAGTTTTCCTAAGCGTAACGTAGGCTTTAGGGTTTTTTTGAGGTTAGGGGTATTTTGGTAATTTGGTAAATTTTTAGTGATTTTTATCGTGAAGTTTCTTTTCGGTCTGCAAGATGATGATTTCTATGTTTCTGGGGTCGTATTTTCCTAGCGTAGCGTGGTTTCTAAGGTTTTGTCAATTCGAGATACCTCATCCGGATTTCTGAAACACATCTGGTAACAAAATAAAGTAACGGAATACACATCCATCATCGGGAATCATTGCAATCGGATTGACGAGTTGATTAATCAGGCGAGTGCAAAAATGGGGTGTCTACACCAACGTTGTACTAATACGTGGTCGGTCCCCTCGTGGGATGCAAAACAATTTATGAAAGGTACAACTCTTGACTCGTACCCATAGGTATATCAAAGATAATATAAGTACATCAATTGCACTTCTTGGTCAAAATTAATGCCTAAGCGAGATCCTGCTCCGATGTACTACAGTACTAGGAGGATAGACTACGTCTATTCTAGAAAAGAGATGATTTCAGATTGTCTTTGCTCAAGTATCGTACGCCACCTCTGATCTGTGGATTAAACTGGCTGCTTTTAACTTTAGAGAAGTGAGTTGAAGTTTTAGATTATCACCTATAATGTATATCAAATCAAGTCACCACGTACCGTCTGATTGAGTATGCTCGAGAGGTATATAGGTGTATTTGGGCAAGGGTGGCCAGATAAAAATGCATTGCACGTAGTAAGCTTAGAGTCTAGAAACCTCCCATGTAGTTCATGACTCAAACTTATCGTGGGTGTTCTCGGGTTGTTTGTTGAATAGGACATTGTGAATGATGAGATCAGAATGTGGGTGAATGTATAAGATCAGAATATATGGTTGTCCTCAAGGATTAAAAGTTTTGTTTAACCTGATTTGAAATTAAAATGGGTGCACCGACCCAATAAAGAATCCATTTCTTGTAATAATTAATAATGACCCAGTCCATCTCGATCCAACAATCATGATGGGTCAGGCCATTTAAATCAAAATGGAATTCAAACTCCTTCGAAAAAAATATTTCCCAGAAAATTTCTTCCAAAAGAAAAAGTTTTCTAAAAGAAAAAGATTTTTCTAGGAAAATATACTTTAAAAGAAAATGTTTCTCAAGGAGAAAATAAGAGGTAAAATGATTTGTTCTTTCATGAAAAATGACTTACAAATATATTTTACATGGACTTTGGAAATGTACTAAAATACCATTTTGTGTCAAACCAGGATGCTAGTCGCAGGCAATAACCCGATCGACCAGTTAATTAAAACAACTATCATAGGAATGCACCCTGTAGAGAAAATCAACTTCAAGAAATTCATGTTAAGATGTGTTCTTTACTTTCACAAGTTTGAGATAGACTAGAACATCTTAGGCACTATGACAAAGCGTTGGAACCCTTACCTTCACATATTCCATATCGGGCATATGCACTTGTGTCTCACTCATGAGGATTATTGTGACATCATGGGGATATCCACTTCAGAACCCCTAATCAGGCCCTCATTGAAGACAAGATATTCTGGTGACCTTGCCATAAGACTGAACATCTCAAAAGAAGAAGCTAAGGCCCTAGTCCATAATAAGAGATTAAACTTAGAACCTTTACTGGGTCCGTATTGCTCCCGTAGTCATCCCACCAATGTAAAACCAGAAACCTGACGAGCCACTAGAGATTACCGTCTGTGCTTAGGAATTTTAGCCCAGCACATACTGGCCTCCAAGAGTGATGGCCAAATTGTCCCTGAGTCTTTCATAGACATAGCCTCTCAACTTTCAGGGAAAGCCAACCCAGTACCTCTCATCTTAGCTGAAATTTTCTCGGGTCTAGATGCCATAAAGAATGGTGAGGGAGAAAGTTTCAAATGAAGCCCCCACCTACTTTTTATGTGACTTTGCAACTATCTCAATTATAGATGTCCTTCCAAACCTCGAGTATGGGCCATAACACTTTTCCAAAAGAAACCTGCTAGTACGTCACAACTCCGTCAGGGCTTGGAGTAAATGGTTGGATTCCCGCCTTGCCTATTATAGACACCCCATTTTTGCATCCGCCTGATCAATCAAGTCGTCAACCCGATCGCAAAGGTTCCCAATGATGGATGTCTATTTCAATGCTTTATTTTGTTGTCAGATATGTTTCAGAAATCCGGATGAGGTATCTCGAACTAACAAAACTTAGAAACCGCGCTACGCTAGGAAAATACTACCCCAGAAACATAGAAATCATCATCCTGCAAACCAAAATGAAGCTTCACGATAAAAATCACTAAAAATGACCAAATTATCAAAATACCCCTAGCATCAAAACAACCTTAGAGCCTACATTATGCTTAGGAAAATCCGTTCAAATACATAAAACGACAAATCGAAACCAAATAAATCATTTCGCCAATTTTCACAAAATTCAACAAAATTATGAAAATACCCCTCATAAAATTCATGACCATTTCACACAAAAATTTTCATAAATGACAAAAACCAACATTCCAATTGAATTCCTTACGAAAAACTGATTCCAAAACATCCTAGAACATTGAAAAACGACTTAAAACGTAAAATATCCTCTCCGAGGGTAAAATGGTAATTTTATAATTTTAAGAATTAAAATTTTCTAAATTAATAAATAAATCATTAAATAATGTAAAGTGAAACATTAATAAAATTAATTATTAAAATTTAAACAAAAAAAATTGATCAATCAGGCTTTCAAGAAAAATTATTGATGGTTCGCAAGATATTTCTTTAATGACCCCTCCATTTGGGGGTCCAAAGAATCAAAGATATAATATAGGGGGGTTCTCCAAAAATTTAAAGTCAATCAAGCAAGACTAAAGTCAAGATATTAAAGTCAATCAAATAAGACTAAAGTCAAAATTAAAGTCAATTAAGTAAGACTAGAGTCAAGTATTAAAGTCAATCTCATAAGACTAAAGTCAAAACCCTAAATCAAAACCCTAATCTAAACTAATCAAGTCAATCTCATAAGACTAAGGTCAAAACCCTAAATCAAAACAATAATCTAAACTAATCAAGTCAATCTCATAAGACTAAAGTCAAAACCCTAAGTCAAAGCCCTAAAGACTAAGTCCATTTCATGACACCAAAGTCAAAACCCTAATTAAAACTCTAAAAGAAACCCTAATCAAACCCTAATGCTTCTAAAAACTTTATAAATAGAAGCCTCCACACCCTATTTTTAAAAAAAAAAGAAAAAATCATAGGAAAAGTAGGTGAAGAAGCCTCCACAACCTCTCCAAAACCCTAATTTTGGAGTCTCAACTCCTTACCTAACACCCCTACTTCGATTTTAGCCTAAAAAACACCCAAAAACCTCTCAAAAACATCTCAAAAATTCACAACAAATTCGAAGCACCCAGATCCAAGAAGGAGATACCTTACCTTGGAGATCTGAAATCAGATCCGGGGATAGAACGAAGTAAGGAATACGGTACAAGGAGCCGTTTTCACCAGATCTGAGGGAATAACACTTTTGCAGATCGAAGGTAAGAATTTCATTATTTTTTAATCTAGGTTTGTCATTAGCGATGTAGATTTATTTGGGATAAGTAAAGACTGGCAATGGTCGGACGGGGTTGGTGCCTAACACCTTCCAACCCCGTAACATGATCCCCGGATTCAGATTTTCTGTAAATAGATTAGTTCATTATCCGTTTTAGAGTCAGTTTGGTTCCTAGACCATAATAACTAGGTGGCGATTCCCAAACCTCAAGGTCAAAAGTGGATCCGCGCACCCCGGGGATCGAGGGCGCTTTCAGTGGCGACTCCGCTGGGGACATTGAGGATCAGACTTGAAAAATCCCAAGTATGGGAGTATCGCTAAAGTGATCTAGTTTTTTTTTATTAGCTTATCTGTTTATTTATTTATTCTTGTTTTTTAGTTTTTTTTTATCATCCTATTGTTCAATGTCCGATCATGTGTTTGGATCCTGAATATTTTGCTCTTATATGTTCGTGTTATTATTGTGGCTCAATCGAGGGGTATTTAGAGTGATCCGAAGTAATTAACAAAATCAAGAAGTTTAATTGAGGGTGGAATGATGATTAGTGAATCACGTAGGTTTGTTTTCTTTTTGGTTTTTTTTCTTAAATAAAGTTTTTGATGGATGATGTATCCGTCGATAATTTCTTCTTTTATTTTTAGTTTGTTGTATTTTTATTGTTATTTTTTTTAGGTTCCATTACCAATGATAATGGGCTAAGGGTGTTCATATGAAAAAAAATAAAAGCTAATCCTTTTAATAACTCCCATTTTCTATTTTTTGTAAAAAAAATAAAAAAATAAATAAATTGTAGAAAGGATCTATTTACAGCAACGTTGGGCTGTGTTGTAGCAAGAAAAAATCATTTTAAAAAAATAAAAATAAAAATTTTTGAGGTTCTGTCAACGAAAACAGCATGCTGTTTGTGTAGGGTGCCGCGAGCAATTCTGATCATTTTCTTGTTTCATACCACTTGGACAACCACAACATGATGTGTCATACATAAAATAAAAGTGTTCTTGTTGGCACACCATCTTCTTCAAAAGATCAACCTGGTTTCAGCATTGTTTTGAAAAAAAAAAAAAAAAACCGAACATCTCTCTGTTCGATTGGCTGAAATCTCAGCCCAATCATTTTAGCTTTTGCTCGAAATCGCTAATCCCTTTTGATTCAAAGTAGTTTTTCTTAAAACCGCCTCGAATCAAAGAGGTTCATCATGAATAAATCGTTTTTTGTCGAAGAAAACCTCCACGGTCACTGGTTCAAGCCGCGGTGAGTTCAAATTTTGAATGAGATCGATACATGAATCATCCCGATCAAATCAAACCCGATATGGATCGGTTCTAAAAGGGATTTCATGGCAGAAATTTCCTTTTTTTTTTGTTGTTCGATCTAATGTTCCAATTTTTCTTGAGATCCTCGATTTATTTCGATTTGGAAATGGGTAGATTAGTTTGAAACGAAAAATCAGAATTATGAAGTTCGTAGATTTTTTCTTTACTCTCTCGATTTTGCTGGATTTAGCTGTATCGATATTGTTGGTTCTAGCTCTTGTTGCTGCTCTCAATCTTTGGATAGTTAAGAATGTTGATTAGATGGAGATTGATACTCGGGGTGAACACAAAACGTGGTTGTTTCCATATGATTTCTTTCAAGCAACAACTTTTGTAACACGTGACAACGGGGATGGCTGCTAAGCACCCATTGGTTCTGAAAAACCAATCACATGACGTTGTTGCATCAAGCCGTTCCCGATCTATTCTTCTATTTTTGTAGGTTTTATTAGTCGGAAAATATCGATCTAACAATTTTGATTTAAAATCAGATTTCGCAAAAATATCACCATTTTCGGACAATTTTTCGATAATTAAAAGGGATTAATTTACATTGAATTACACTTCCATCAAAGCCTTGAACTGATTAAGAATTTTTTTTTTATTTTGTTTTAAAAAATAAATAATAATAATAATAAATTTAGATTTATGTGTTGCCAACAGCAACATAAATTTTCTTTTATAAAACTCTTTTGATTTTGAAGTCAATTCGTTTTCTAAAAAAAAACATCGCCCTTGATCTCATCAATCACCGTTCTATTTTTAATTCAATACTCTTTGAAGTTTCATATTATTTTGGGCCACCCAAATTACCCCTGATTGAACCATAAAAAAATAAAAATCTTTTTTGGGATCCAAATAAAGTGTTTGACTCTAATGATTAATCTGTGTGGTATACCCTTGATTGCCGTAATCTTGATTGATATGTATGTGGGAATTGTTTTTTTAATCATAATGTTGATATGATTGATTTGTGCATTATTTTGATTATTATCTCTATGATATCAATGTTGTATGGTTTAATTGGGCCCACGTGTTTGAAAAAGGCCCCGGGCACACCCCACCCTGTTTTGCACACACCACATGCACGTTTACTGTTTTACTCACTTACATGTCCCATATAGCCAACGTGGCACTAGTGCGTGGCCCGGTCTCTTCGGAGATGCAACGTCATTCATGAAAGCCACAACTCCAGTCACGTACCTTAGGGTATATGAAACTGGGGGCATTAATACCGTCTGATCAGGTGATTCCGAGAGATATATTGATGCACCCAGGCTGGTGCGACCTGAGCCTTTGACCTATGGTGAGCCACACAGTCACATGTCCCGATTGCCAACGTAGTACCAGTACGTGGTCGGTCCCCTCGTGGGATGCCAAACCATTTATGAAAGCTACAACTCTTGACTCGTACCCGTAGGTATAAAAGATAATCTAAGTATATCAATTGCACTTCTTGGTCAAAACCGGTGCCTAAGCAAGATCTTGCCCAGCTGTACCCTACTGTACGAGGGGGATAGACTACGTCTATTCTAGACGAGAGGTATTTAAGTGGGCTCTTGCTCAGCATTGTGCGCCACCTCTCAACTGGAGATCGAACTGGCTATTTTTGGCTTCAGAGAAGTGAATTGAAGTTTTAGATTATCACATATATGGTATATCAAACCAAGTCACCACGTATCGAAAGGTATATAGGTGTGCTTGGGCAAGGGTGGCCAGATAAAAATGCATTGCACGTAGTAAGCTTAGAGTCTAGAAACCTTCCCAGTAGGTCACGACTCGAACTTATCGTGGGGGTTCCCGGGTTATTTATTGAATGGAACCTTTTGATTAATGAATGTATACGAATGTATGTGAATGATGAGATCAGAGTGTATGATTGTCCTCAAGGATCAAAAATGTTATTTTTGAAAATTAAAATGGGTGCACCGACCCAATCAAGAATCCATTCTTTTACAATAATGACCCAGTCTATCCCGATCCAATAATCATGGTGGGCCGGGCCATTTAAATTGAAATAGAAATCAAATTTTCAAAGAAGAAAAATAGTTTACAAAGGAAAAGTATTTTCTAGAAAAAGTGTTTTCCAAAATAAGTGTTTTCCAGAAAAAATGTTATTCTCTAGAAAATAATGTTTTCTAAGAAATAATGTTTTCCAGAAAATGTTTTCTAAGAAAAAATGTTTTCCAGAAAATATTTTCCATAAGAACAAGATTTTTCAAGAGAAAATATTTTCCAAATAATAAACTATTTTTCAGAGAAAAAATATTTTCCAAAAGAAAATATTTTCCGAAAGAAAAGAAAATAAAGGAAAAATGATTTACAAAAGATATATTTTTGCATGGAAAATTTTTGAAATGTATTTTTTTACCAAAAATCTATTTTTTGCATGGACCTTGTAAAATTATCAAAATATGTTTTTCTAAAAAGAAAATGATTGCAAAAAATAATCAAAATTGTGAAAATTGTTATTCAATAAAAACATTATTTTCAAGAATGCAATAAAATTATTTTCCTTCTGAATAATCATTGAATGGATGAATTGTTTAATGGATTGGTGCACAAAATTCAATAAAATCTCAGGGTTCATTTAAAATGTTATCAAGGGGGTGACACTGAAATTGATTAAATTCACCTTCAAAGAGATTTTAAGGGTTATCATTGTATGTAAGCTCAATCGTCCATCGTCTAGCTAGGATTGTAAATCCGATCAGTTAGAGTAAACGTCAATATCAAGTCAACAGTCAGAAATGACCTCAAAATTTCTCAACATCATCCAATTGTTCTTTGAAGATCATAGTGCTTCAATCCTACCGGTTATAAACAATATCTCAGACCTCAGTCCTAATCAAACTCGTATGGGTACTTGTCTTGAGTTTTCATGAGTCATTTGGGTTATCTCGAGTCCTTTTTTCCAGCAAGGTCATGTCTTCCTTAGATTGAGTCTACTATTTCCTATCGAGTCAAGTTAGTTCGTTGAGTCTATAGAGGTGTCTATCGCCCCTTCTGAATTCATTTGAATAAATAAAATTTTTGAATACCTCGAGCGCATTAATGTATTAACTAATAATCTAGCTTCAAGGATATATTTTTCTCCTGAACAAGAAAATAAGAGTCGGGCTCAAATTTTAATCGAGAAAGCACAGGTCATTGACCTCGGAAAGGAAAATGATTCCTAAAGAGATTCAAATAGAAATCATCCTATCCCCAAAGGAACACAAGGGGATAATGAATTTACTCAGAAATTTCAAAAGACTTGTTCGTGTGATCATATGAGGGTATGTTAGGTAAAAGTTTGGGTGTTGTTCAACATGGAATAGATACTCATCTATATCAATGGAATCAAAGAAGATATTATAAAATGTATCAGTGTTATCCTCACTACATCTTGAGTTGCAAATCACATATTATCAATCGATATGGGGATACTTTTTAAATTGATCTCTGATAACGGGTCATACTTCAAAGCATAAATCATTACTCTGTGTTCAAAGTTGAAGATCCGGAATCACAAATCATTTCCCTACCGTCCTCAAATCAATGGAACAGTTGAAGCAGTTAGTAAGAGTCTCAAGACTATCATCAGAAAAATGAGTCAATCACATCGAGATTGGTCAGAAAAATTATCATTCACGTTGTGGACATATCGAACTCTAATTCGATCCTCTACTGGAGTTACTCCCTACTCCTTAGTGTATGGCATGGAAGCAGTCTTGCCAGTTGAAATGGAAATTTCGTCTCTCAAGGTCTTGTTGGAAAATCATTTGTTAGAAACAGATTGGGTTCGTCAACAGTATGAAGAATTAAACTTGATCGAAGAAAACGAGTTAAAGCCCTGTACCACGAGCAAGCTTATCTAAGAAGAGTCACCTGTGCATTTGACAAGAAGGTCAAAGCTCATCATTTACAAGTCAAAGATTTAACTATCAGACTTCAAAGAAAATTGAACACTCCTCCTCGACTATAGGAGAAAGTCTAAATCCAATTGGAGAAATTCATTCATTAAGGAAATACTGTCTGAAAAAGTCGTCAGACTTCAAGATCATAATGGAAGTGAACTACCAGAACCAACCAACCAACCTTGACCTGATCAAGCGGTACTACATTTAAGGAGGCCATCATTGGCCGAATCAATTCTCCTATTACCAAATTCAATATATCCTTTCTCAAGCCTTTTGCAGCCTTTTCAAAAAAAAAATTATGCCTTTTTATTTCTCAGCCCGTTCACCTAACCTAGGGGAGGAAAAAATTTGAACTACGTTTTGGTCTGATCCCAAAATTCTGGGGTACGTAAGCAACCTGAGAAGTTACTTCAGGCCCGACCACATCAAAATAAAAAAAATATATAGATTCCCCGACAAAGAAAATATCTAAAAAGAAATAATTCAAAAGAAAAAATTGTCAAACTGGGAAAGAAAATTTAAGAAAAAAGAAAATAATTTAAAAGGAAATGTCACACAAGGGGCATATGGGTTTTTGAGCCTCAAAATCCCTTTCTTTTTATACCCAGTCCTAGGCTTACCCATGAAAGTCCTCCTAAGTACCGTGCGAAAAGTCAAGGAAGATAGCAAAGCATGATCAGACAGCAACTCCAGAAGTTCAGAGGAGAAGAAAAAGATAAAAAAATGATGAAGCCTGCTAAGTTGAAAACCCAAAAAGGGTGACTTAGGAAAAAATTAAGGCAAGCTCGCAAGGTTGAAAATCTGAAAGGACAACTTTGGCAACAGTCAGAGCTAAAACAAAAAAAAACTCACTATATCGAAAACCTGAAAAGGCGATCTAGGCAAAAGCTAAAGCAAGCTCGCTAGATTGAAAACCTGAAAAGGCGATCTACGCAAAAGTTAGAGCAACAAAGAAAAACAAAAGAAAATCCCAAGCTGAGAGTGGTCCGAGCTGAAACATCAGAAGTCCGAATAATCAAGTTCAATACTTAGTTTAAACCAGGCATAGACTCAGAAGCCACAAGTATCTTGTCTACGATCGATTTGAAAATGTTTACTTCCCCGAGTGAACCAATGGAGAAAAGGGTGAATTCTATGATGAGTCCCAAAAGGAAATATTTTGTTCTCTTGAGCCTGACTCAAAATCTTTAATAAAATTAATCAAAATTAAAAGTTTAATATTTATTGCGCTTGTGGTAATTAAATATTTCAAACCTTCATACAAGGGGCATTTTTTTCTTCTTTAATGTAACTTTTCCCCCTTATACTAGGGGCATTTTTTTTAATTTTTGCATGATGTGTTCAATTATCTTCAATGCCATGTTCATTGTCAAACTAGGGGCATTTTGTTTTTAAGCAATGTTAATCCTAAGAGACAATGAGAACCCCAAATTTAATGTTACCCTCTTGATAATAGTTTTTCGAAAAAACTCTTGAAGTTCAAAAGAAATAAAAACTCAGGTTTTAAATTCATAAAACTTTTTGATAAATCCTTGAGGTTCAAACAAAAGCATTTTGAATCTCACATAGGAGATATGGCATTCTTTCGTTCTCCAGATTCTTTTTCAGGTCCAATCATTCTTGGAATCGATCATTCCTCTTCCAGATTCATTATCTTCCAGATTTATTCGTTCTAATCAGTTTTCTCCAAATTCGTTCATTCTTGCCCAAAATTCATTCATTCCTCTGCCAGTTTTGCTCAGTTGTCGCCAAGGGTTAACTTGGAATTATGCTCAGATGTCGCCAAGGGTTTTCTTGGAATTATGCTCAGATGCCGCCGAGGATTTTCTCGGAACTATGCTCAGTTACCGCCGAGGGTTTTCTCGAAACTATGCTCAGATGCTGCCGAGGGTTTTCTCGAAACTATGCTCAGATGCCGCCGAGGGTTTTCTCGGAATTATGCTCAGATGCCGCCGAGGGTTTTCTCAGAACTATGCTCAGACGCCGCCGAGGGTTTTCTCGGAACTATGCTCAGTTACCGTCAAGGGTTTTCTCAGAACTATGCTCAGATGCCGCCGAGGGTTTTCTCGGAACTATGCTCATATGCCGCCAAGGGTTATCTTGGATTTTGCTCAGTTGCCGCCAAGGGTTATCTTGGATTTTGCTCAGTTTCCGCCAAGGGTTATCTTGGATTTTGCTCAGTTGCCGCCAAGGGTTATCTTGGATTTTGCTCAGTCGCCACCAAGGGTTATCTTGGATTTTGCTCAGTTTTCGCCAAGGGTTATCTTGGATTTTGCTCAGTTTCCGCCAAGGGTTATCTTGGATTTTGCTAAGATGCCACCAATGGTTTTCTCAAAATTTTGCTCAGATGCCGCTGATGGTTTTCTTGGAATTTTGCTCAGTTGCCGCCAAGGGTTAACTTGGATTTTGCTCAGTTGCCGCCAAGGGTTATCTTGGATTTTGCTCAGTTTCCGCCAAGGGTTATCTTGGATTTTGCTCAGTTGCCGCCAAGGGTTATCTTGGATTTTGCTTAGTTGCCGCCAAGGGTTAACTTGGATTTTGCTCAGTTGTCGCCAAGGGTTATCTTGGATTTTGCTCAGTTTTTGCAAAGGGTTATCTTGGATTTTGCTCAGTTGCCGCCAAGGGTTATCTTGGATTTTGCTCAGATGCCGCCAAGGGTTATCTTGGATTTTGCTCAGTTACCGTTGAGGGTTTTCTCGAAGTTATGCTCAGTTTATGCTCAGTTTATATTCAAATTATGCTCAGTTTATGCTCATATTTTAAATCACACACTTGCACAGTTGTCACATTAGTCAAGGAGAATTTTCTAAAATTTAAGGATCTGACACCGTCAGTGAGAGTTTGCGCTCAAGGACCTGACAATCTTTTAATTTGGGGAGAGCTTTACCCTCAATGATCCGAATACCTGGACGAATTGCTAAATCAGGCTGCAAAATGAACTCTCACGAGCTTTGGCATTCAGATATAGCACTATCTACCAAAATAGATTTACTATCTAGTTTGCTTCAACCCTCTGCCAAAGAGGGGCATCTGTAGACACCCCATTTTTGCACTCGCCTGATTAATCAACTTGTCAACCCGATCACAATGATTCCCAACGATGGATGTGTATTCCATTACTTTATTTTGTTACTAGATATGTTTCAGAAATCCGGATGAGGTATCTCGAATTGACAAAACCTTAGAAACCACGATACGCTAGGAAAATATGACCCCAGAAACATAGAAATCATCATCTTGTAGACCAAAAAGAAGCTTCACGATAAAAATCACTAAAAATTGACCAAATTACCAAAATACCCCTAACCTCAAAATAACCCTAGAGCCTACGTTACGCTTAGGAAAACTCTCTCGAACACATAAAATAACAAATTGGAACCAAATAAATCATTTCACCAATTTTAACAGAATTCGACAAAATTACGATAATACCCCTCATAAAGTTCCCGACCATTTCACACAAAAAATTTCATAAATGACACAAACTAATATTTCCATTGAATTCCTTATGAAAAATCGATTCTAAAACATCCTAGAACATTAAAAACCGACTTAAAACGTGAAAAATCTTTTCTGGGGGCAAAACGATAATTTCACAATTTTCATAATTAAAAAATTTGAAATTAATAAATAAAATATTAAATAATTAAAGTGAAACATTAATGAAATTAATTTAAAAATTGGAACAAAGAAATCGATCAATCGAGTTTTCAAGTAAAATTGTTGAGGGTTCGTGAGATATTTCTTTAAGGACCCCTCCATTTGGGGGTCCAAAGAATTAAAGAAATAATGGAGGGGGGTTCACCAAAAATTTAAAGTAAATCAAGTAAGAATAAGGTCAAGGTATTAAAGTCAATCAAGTGAGACTAAAGTCAAAATTAAAGTCAATTAAGCAAGACTAAAGTCAAGATATTAAAAGTCAATCAATTAAGACCAAAGTCAAAATATTAAAAGTCAATCAAATAAGACCAAAAGTCATAATAGAATTCTAATTAAATAATAACTCTATCTAATAGAGTTCTAACTTAAAAACAATTCTACCTAAAACAATTCTAATTAAAACACAATTCTACCTAAAATAATTTTAACTAAAACACAACTCTAATTAAAAGAACTCTAATTAAAAACTAACTCTATCCAAATCAACCCCTAAAAAAATCTATAAATAGAGGTGCCCACACCCTATTTTCGTATCAAATCATAAACCCTAAGAGAAGTAGGTCTAAAAGCCCCCCTAACCTCCCATAAACCCTAGTTTTGGAGCCCCAACTCCTTATCTAATATCCCTCCTTCGATTTTAGCCTAAAGAACACCCAAAAGCCCTCCAAAAACACTTCAAAATCCATAATAAACTCGAAGAATCCGGATCAAAAAAAGGAGATACCTTGCCTCGGAGATCCGAAATCAAATCCGGAGACAGAACGAAGCAAAGGAGTACGGTACAAGGAGTAATTTTTGTCGAATCTGAGGGAATAAAGTCTTTGCTATCGGAAAGGTATAATTTTTTTATTTTTTTATCATTATCTAGGTTTTTTTTAGCAATGTAATTTATTTGGGAAGTTAGTAGAGACCGGCTTTGGCCGGGCGGGGTTGGTGCCTAACACCTTCCAACCCCGTAATATGATCCCCGAATTCCATTTTTCTGTAGTAGATTAGTTTTTATCCGTTTTAGAGTCAGTTTGGTTCCTAGACCATAATAACTAGGTGGCGACTCCCAAACCTCATAGGTCAAAAGTGGATCCGCACACCCCGCGGATCGAGGACGCTTTCAGTCAGTCACAGAAGAAGCTATGGGATGCATGCTGGCACAGTATGACAAAGATACTCGCAAAGAAAGGACTATCTACTACATCAGTAAGAAGATGTTAGAGTATGAACGAAAGTATTCAGCCCTGGAAAAAAATTTGCTTGGCACTAGTATGGGCTACTCAGAGACTTCAACATTATATGCTATCTCACTCAATTATCATGTTTTCTTGGATAGATCCTCTCAAGTATCTTTTCGAGAAACCGGCACTGACAGGGAGAACCGTATGATGGTTATTGTTGTTATCAGAGTTTTACATCACGCACGTCACACAGAAATCCATTAAGGGGAAAGCTGTGGCAGAATACTTAGCAGATCACCCAGTAGCAGAAGGAATAAGGCCTATTGATCAGTTCCCGGATGAGAACATCTTACATGTTGAAGAAGAGCCTTAGAACCAAACATGGCAGTTGTATTTCGATGGAGTCGCCAATCAGAATGGGTATGGAATAAGGGCAGTCCTGTTTTCTCCGGAAGGATGCCACATTTCGATTGCTATTAAGTTAGCCTTCTCTAACACCTATAACACGGCCGAATATGAGGCATGCATCGCTGGACTTGAAGCTGCGTTGAATCTGTGCATTACAGAAATCGAAGTCTTTGGGGATTCAGCCTTGGTCATACACCAGTCATTGGAAGAATGGAAGACTAGAGACGAAAAGCTGAAGCCTTATCATGAGTATTTGTTAAACTTAGTGAGTAAGTTTGAAGTTATTCTGTTCCAACACGTGTCAAGGGAAGATAATAGATTTACTGACTCGTTAGCCACTCTATCTTCAATGATCCATTTACCCCTTGGCATGGAATTGAGGCCGATCACTATTAAAGTCAAAGACAAACCTGCATATTGTTGTCAGATCAATATTGCTACTCGAATACCCGATGGAAAACCGTGGTACACAGATATTAAAAAGGTGTTGGAAAAACAAGAATTTCCAGAAGAAGCATCGAGGAAGGAACGACAAACCCTTTTAAGATTAGCATCTCAATTCATCCTGTGCGCAGGAAGTTTATACAAAAGGTCTTATGATGGGATTCATTTGTCGTGCGTCGATGAAGATCAAGCTGAACAGATAATGGTTGAACTACATTTAGGAGAATGCGGCCCTCACATGAGTCGAAAAATGTTAGCTAAGAAAATTATGAGACAATGGTACTACTGGCCTACGATGGAAACAGATTGTCATGACATGGTCAAGACCTACCACAAATGCCAAATACATGCAAATCTCATACATGTGCCACCTTTTCGATTAGTTGGTCTGACTTCACCATGGCCATTCTCAGTTTGGGGAATTGACATTATTGGTAAAATATCGCCTAAAGCATCAAATGGGAATGAATACATTTTGGTTGCTATCGATTATTTTACTAAGTGGGTCGAAGCTGCCTCTTATGCTGTCCTCACTGCATCTCGAGTTGCAAAATTTATCCAAACGAACATCATCAGTCGGTACGGGGTACCTTCGGAACTGATTTCTGATAACAGGTCACATTTCAAAGCGGAAGTTATTACTTTGTGTTCAAAGTTCAAAATCTCACACCACAAATCATCTCCTTACCGCCCTGAGACTAATGGAGCAATCGAAGCAGCTAATAAGAATCTTAAAACTATCATAAGGAAAATGTGTCAATCACATCGAGATTGGTCTGAAAAACTACCATTTGCACTATGGGCATATCGAACTTCAATTCGATCCTCTATTGGAGCTACTCCCTACTCCTTAGTGTATGGCATGGAAGCAGTCTTGCCAGTTGAAATGGAAATTCCATCTCTGAGGATCTTGTTGGAAAGTCAGTTGTCAGAAACAGATTGGGTTTGCCAGCGATATAAAAAATTGAATTTGATTGAACAAAAACGACTGAGAGCTTTGTATCACGTGCAAGCTTATCAAAGAAGAGTTGCCCGTGCATTTGATAAAAAGATCAAGGTTCGTTACTTACAAGTCAGGGATTTAGTACTCAAAGAGAATCGGGCACCTATCTTTGACCCTAAAGGGAAATTCAAACCAAATTGGGGAGGTCCGTACATCATCAAGGAGATATTACCAGGAAAAGCTGTCAGGCTTCAAGATCATGATAGAATCGAGTTATCAGAATCAACTAACCTTGACCAAATCAAACGGTACTACATTTAAGGATGTCATTTTTGGCTAAATCAATTTTCCTATTACCTAATTCTTTATCTCCCTTCTCAACCCCTTTGCAGCCTGTTCAAAAAGAGAAAAATTGTGCCTTTTATTTCTTAGCCTGATCACCTAACCTAGGGGAGGGAAGATCCGAACTACGTTTTGGTCTGATCCTAAAAAATTTGGGGTACGTAGGCAACTTGAGAAGTTACTTCAGGTCCGACCACATCAAAATAAAAAAATAGATTCCCCGATGAAGACAAAAATCTAAAAAGAAAAAAATTCAAAAGAAAAAGAAATATCATCATGGGGGAAGAAAATTCAGGATAAAATGCCACACAAGGGGCATTTGGGTTTTTGAGCCTCAAAATTCCTTTCTTTTTATACCTAGTCCTAAGCTTACTCATGAAAGTCCTCTTAAGTACCGTGCGAAAAGTCAAGGAAGATAGCAAAGCATGATCAGACAGTAACTCTAGAAGACTAGAAAAAAAAAATGAAGAAGCCTGCTAAGTTGAAAACCCGGTAAGGGCGACATAGGCAAAAATTAAGGCAAGCTCGCAAAGTTGAAAATCTGAAAGGACAACTTTGGCAACAATCAGAGCAAAGAAAAAGAAAGAGCTCGTTAGATCGAAAATCTGAAAAGGCTATCTAGGCAAAAGCTAGAGCAAGCTCGCTAGATTGAAAACCTGAAAAGGCGATCTAGGCAAAAGTTAGAGCAATAAAAAAAAACAGAAGAAAATCCCAAGCTGAAAGCGGCCCGAGCTGAAACATTAGAAGTCCGAATCATCAATGACAATACTTAGCTTAAACCAGGCAAAGACTCGGGAATCATAGGTATCTTGTCTACGATCGATCTGAAAATGTTTACTTCCCCAAGTGAACCAAGGGAGAGAAAAGTGAATTCTATGATGAGTCTCGAAAGGAAATATTTTTTGTTCTCTTGAGCCTGACTCAAAATCTTCAATAAAATCAATCAAAATTAAAAGTTGGATCTTTATTGCGCTTATGGTAATCAAATATTTCAAACCTTCATACAAGGGGCATTTTCTTTTTCCTCTAAATATGTAGCTTTTCCCCTTTATACTAAGGGCATTTTTTTAATTTTTACACAATGTATTCAATTATTTTCAATGCCATGTTTATTGTCAAACTAGGGGCATTTTATTTTGGAGCAATGTTAATCCTAAAAGATAATGAGAACTCCAAACTTAAGGTTACCCTGTTGATAACAGTTTTTTCGAAAAACTCTTGAGGTTCAAACTCAGGTTTTAAATTCATAAAACTTTTGGATAAAACCTTGAGGTTCAAACAAATGCATTTTGGATCTCACATAGGAGATAGGGCTTTCATTCAGGCCCAAAGCTGTTCGTTCCCAGATTCAACCCCTATTTTTCAGATTTATTTTCAATCGTTCTTTCCCAGATTTATTCCTTCATTCTCAGTTTTACTCAGCCAGATGCCGCCAAGGGTTTTCTTGGAATTATGCTCAGATGCCGCCAAGGGTTTCTTGGAATTATGCTCAGATGCCACCGAGGGTTTTCTCGGAATTATGCTCAGATGCCGCCAAGGGTTTTCTTGGAATTATGCTCAGATGCCGCCGAGGGTTTTCTCGGAACTATGCTCAGATGCCGTCGAGGGTTTTCTCGGAACTATGCTCAGATGCCGCCAAGGGTTTTCTTGAAACTATGCTCAGATGCCGCCAAGGGTTTTCTTGAAATTATGCTCAGATGTCTCCGAGGGTTTTCTCGGAACTATGCTCAGATGCCGCCGAGGGTTTTCTAGGAACTATGCTCAAATGCCGCCAAGGGTTTTCTTGGAATTATGCTCAGATGCCGCCGAGGGTTTTCTCATAACTATGCTCAGATGCCGCCGAGGGTTTTCTCGGAATTATGCTCAGATGCCGCCGAGGGTTTTCTCGGAATTATGCTCAGATGCCGCCAAGGGTTTTCTTGGAACTATGCTCAGATACCGCCAAGGGTTTTCTTGGAATTATGCTCAGATGCCGCCGAGGATTTTCTTGGAACTATGCTCAGTTACCACCGAGGGTTTTCTCAGAATTATGCTCAAATGTCGCAAAGGGTTTTCTTGGAATTATGCTCAGTTTATATTTACTTCATACTTATATTTGACTCATTTCCAACTCAAACTCTTTGAAATCTATCTCAGATTTTAATCCCACACACTTGCACAGTTGTAACATCAGTCAAGGAGAATTTTCTAAAATTCAAGGATCTGACACTGCTAGTGAGAGCTCACGCTCAAGGACCTGACATTTTTCTAGTTCGGGGAGAGTTTTACACTCAAGGATCCGAATACTCCGACGAATTGCTAAATCAGGCTGCAAAATGAACTGTCACTAGCTTTGGCATTCGGATATTGCACTATCTACCAAAATAGATTTGCTATCTAGTTTGCTTCAACCCTTTGCCAAAGAGGGGCATCTGTAGACACCCCATTTTTGCATCTGCCTGATTAATCAAGTCGTCAACCCGATCGCAAAGGTTCCCAATGATTGATATCTATTCCAATGCTTTATTTTATTACCACATATGTTTCAGAAATCCGGATGAGGTATCTCGAACTGACAAAACTTAGAAACCACGCTACGCTAGGAAAATACTACCCTAGAAACATAGAAATCATCATCCTGCAAACCAAAAAGAAGCTTCACAATAAAAATCACTAAAAATGATCAAATTACCAAAATACCCCTAACATCAAAACAACCTTAGAGCCTACATTACGCTTAGGAAAATTCGTTCAAATACATAAAACGACAAATCGAAACCAAATAAATCATTTCGCCAATTTTCACAAAATTCGACAAAATTACAAAAATACCCCTCATAAAATTCACGACCATTTCACACAAAAAATTCATAAATGATAAAAACCAACATTCCCATTAAATTCCTTACGAAAAACTGATTCCAAAACATCCTGGAACATTGAAAAACGACTTAAAACGTAAAAAATCCTCTTCGAGGGCAAAATGGTAATTTCACAATTTTAATAATTAAAAATTTCGAAATTAATAAATAAATCATTAAATAATGTAAAGTGAAACATTAATAAAATTAATTATTAAAATTTAAACCAAAAAAATTAATCAATCAGGCTTTCAAGAAAAATTATTGATGGTTCGCAAAATATTTCTTTAATGACCCCTCCATTTGGGGGTCCAAAAAATCAAAGATATAATAGAGGGGGGTTCTCCAAAAATTTAAAGTCAATCAAGCAAGACTAAAGTCAAGATATTAAAGTCAATCAAATAAGACTAAAGTCAAAATTAAAGTCAATCTCATAAGACTAAAGTCAAAACCCTAAATCAAAATCCTAATCTAAACTAATCAAGTCAATCTCATAAGACTAAGGTCAAAACCCTAAATCAAAACCCTAATCTAAACTAATCAAGTCAATCTCATAAGACTAAAGTCAAAACCCGAAGTCAAAGCCCTAAAGACTGAGTTCATCTCTTGACACCAAAGTCAAAACTCTAATTAAAACTCTAAAAGAAACCCTAATCAAACCCTAATGCTTCTAAAAACTTTATAAATAAAATCCTCCACACCCTATTTTCGTAAAAAAAAGAAAAAACCCTAGGAAAAGTAGGTGAAGAAGCCTCCACAACCTCTCCAAAATCCTAATTTTGGAGCCTCAACTCCTTACCTAACACCCCTGCTTCGATTTTAGCCTAAAAAACACCCAAAAATCTCTAAAAAACATCTCAAAAATCCACAACAAATTCAAAGCACCCAGATCCAAGAAGGAGATACCTTACCTCGGAGATCAGAAATCAGATCCGAGGATAGAACGAAGTAAGGAATACGGTACAAGGAGCCATTTTCACCAGATCTGAGGGAATAGCACTTTTGCAGATCGAAGGTAAGAATTTCATTATTTTTTAATCTAGGTTTGTCATTAGCGATGTAGATTTATTTGGGATAAGTAGAGACCGGCAATGGTCGGACGGGGTTGGTGCCTAACACCTTCCAACCCCGTAACATGATCCCCGGATTCAGATTTTCTGTAAGTAAATTAGTTCATTATCCATTTTAGAGTCAGTTTGGTTCCTAGACCATAATAACTAGGTGGCGACTCCTAAACCTCAAGGGTCAAAAGCGGATCCGCACACCCCGCGGATCGAGGGCACTTTCATCTATCATATCGATTTAAGATGCCCTTGGTGGATGACTGACACCCCTATTCTAGGAACTAAAGGATCTTATTATGCTCGTCTAATTAGACTAGAGGAAACATCTTTTTACTAATCCAATTTGATCCCAGAATAGTACGAAGTACCTACAGAGATCTCTTTACCTCAACACAAAGCTTTCTTTATCAAAAATTAAAATAAAATTCAAATTGAAAATTAAACTAAACCAAAATCAAATAAAAATTCAAAATTTAACAAAAATTAAAATCGAAAATCAAATTAAATTCAATTAAAAATACAAAATCAAAATCAAGTTTAAAATCAAGTTAAAAATCATTCAACCAATTAAAAAGTAAAATTAAATCGAATTAATCAACCAATCAAAATAAAATCAAAATCAAATTAAAATTGAATCAACCAAATCAAATTTAAAAATTAAATTGAATACAAAATCAAAATCAAAATTTAAACATCAAACTTAAATATCAACAAAAATCAATCGAAATTCAATTCAAAATCAAGTTGAAAATCATTCAAATTAATCAAATCGCTCAACCAATCAAAATAAAATCAAAACAAAATGAAAATTGAATCAACCAAATCAAATTTTAAAATCAAATTAAAATTTAAAATCAAATTAAAACAATTCAAAATCAAATCATAATCAAACAAAAGTCAAATTAAAATCCAATCAATTAAGCAAAATTAAAATTAAAATCCATCAACTTTTAAATCAAAATCCAATCCAACGATTAACATTGAAATTAAAATTCAATCGACCAATTAAAATTGATCAACCAAATTCAAAACTAAAATCAACCAATCGAAGTCAAAATTAAATCAATCAACCAAAAATAAAATCCCCTCGATCAAATTTAAATCCAAATCGGATTGAATTAAAATTGAGTTCCAACCGACCAATCAATTTAATGATCTATGAGAGATCATTAAGGCGAGTAACGTGGGATCACCACCCCATTCTTCAAAAATAAAAAAAAAGTGAAAAAGAAAATACGTGCACATACATTTTCTTCTCCAACTCTTCTTCCCCATATCCTCCATCTCCCTCACTCCAACTTCTCATAACTACCCATGTCCTCCACCATCACTCTCATTTCTCCCTCTCTCATGTTTGATTGTAGAACCATCATAAAAGATGATCAAAAGAATCATTAAAAAGAGGAGAAAAATATTTTTGAGGCTATCCTTAAAAAAAATAGTAACATTTTTTTTACCATTAAACCTACAACCTTCTTCTTCCTTCTGAAAAAAAAAGTCACACCTTCTTCTCCATTAATGTTCTCAACTCCTCTCCCTCTTTCTTTACCATAAAAAAAAAAAATCAACCATAGCGTCACCTCTATTAATGTCTTCTTCGTTACCCTCAAAGAAAAAAAATTGATTTTGGAGAAAGATTCACATATCAAACTCGCAAGATCACGACACTACTCATAAGCTATTTCAAGTTTTTGTTGAAGGAATCCAAGCATCTGAAATCATTCGGTAAAGATAATTTTTCTTTTTTAATTTATTTATTATATCATTTATTTATTCTTGACTTCATAATTTTTTACGTACCTGAATGGATTCGTCAATTTTTGAGGTTTACGTGGCACTAATGACAATTTTTAAATTTTTTAAAATATTGATGGATCAACCAATTGATTATTAATATTACCGGATCGATTTTCTTATTTTATAATATTAATGGATCAATTCGTCAATTTTGCAAAATATATGGGCTAATTCATTAAGTCTGGTGCACGTGACGATTTTGAAAAATCAAAATTTCCTTTATCAAAATTATTGAGTCTACTCACTGATTTTGGGTACATTAGAAATTTGAATCGATTTTTGTTTTCTATAAAATGGATATGTGAGTTAAACAAATGATTTTGAAAAATTAAAATTTCCTTCATCAAAATTATTGAGTCTACTCACTGATTTTGGGTACATTAGAAATTTGAATCGATTTTTGTTTTCTATAAAATGGATATGTGAGTTAAACAAATGATTTTGAAAAATTAAAATTTCCTTCATCAAAATTATTGAGTCTACTCACTGATTTTGGGTACATTAGAAATTTGAATTGATTTTTATTTCTATAAAATTGATATGTGAGTTAAATCAATGATTTTGGCACACGTGACAATTTTGAAAAATCAAAATTATTGAAGTCGACTCACTGATTTTGGGTACATTAGAAATTTGAATCAATTTTTTTTATAAAATGGATATGTGAGTTAAATCAATGATTTTGGCACACGTGATGATTTTAGAAAATCAAGATTTCCTTGATCAAAATTGTGAGTCAACTCACTGATTTTGGGTACATTGGAGGTTCAAAATCAAAATTTTCTATGAAATTGGGCATGTTAGTCAACTCAGTGATTTTGTATACATTGGAAGTTTCAAATAGAAATTTCTTAGGAAATGGACACGTGAGTCAACTCACTGATTTGGTGTACATTGGAGGTTTAAAATAGAAATTTTTTATGAAATGGGCACGTAAGGCAACTCACTGATTTTGTGTACATTGGAGGTTTAAAATCGAAATTTTCTATGAAATGGGCACGTGAATCAACTCACTGATTTTGGTTCACGTAGTAATTCAAAAAAATCAATTCTTTGATTAATAATTTGTGTGTTAACTCACTGATTTTAGTTCAGTGGCGAATCAAAAAATCAAATTTCTTGATTAAAAAATGTGTGGATTAATTCACTGATTTGAATACACGTGGCAATTTAAAAAATCAAATTTCTTTGATTAAAATTGATGAGTCGATTCAATGATTTTGACGCACATGACATTAAAGATCGAATTCATACTTTTCAAAATGAAACTGAATTGATCCATTAATTTTTGGTACCACGTAAGCCTTACTAAATCGTGGGATTCCATCATGCAAAATTCGAGAATCCATATAGTTATTTTAACCGTAGGATTTGTTTAGTAAATCCGATACAATTTGATGATGATTGGACCCTAGTTTTACTTTTAATCTTTGAATGTTGACAGTAGGATATTTTTGGATCGTAGTAAAGACTGATCATCTTGATCAGGTAGGTTCGATGCTTAATACCTTTCGAAACTCGTAACCTGATCCCTTACCCATCTCTCTGATCCGTGGACCAACCCATATCCATTTGGAGTTAATTTTGGTTCCTAGATCTGAACTAGGTGGCGACTTCCGATTCTTTAAAAAATCCTCGAGATATAGATTGGACCCCTATCTACTATTTAGCGGGCGGCCGTCGGGTCGAGGCGATTTCACCTGCTCGAGGTGAAAGAGTAATGAACTAATTTTTTTTTATAAAAGTTCTACTATACCTACTTGGAGTGAAAGAGTAATGATCTAATATTTTAGGAGTCCTACTCTACCTGCCCCGGGTGAAAAAGTAATGAACTAATTTTTTTGGGAAGTTCTACTCTACCTACTCGGAGTGAAAGAGTAATAAACGAATTTTTTGGGAGTCCTACTCTACCTGCCTAGGGTGAAAGAGTAATGAACTAATTTTTTGGAAGTCCTACTCTACCTGTCCAGGGTGAAAGAGTAATGAACTATCTAAGTCCTACTCTACTTACTCAGGATGAAAGAATGAACTAATTTTCTAGGAGTCCTACTCTACCTACTCGGGGTGAAAGAGTAATAAACTAGCAAAATCTGAGAAAACCCTCGACAGCAACTGGCTGAGCATAACCCGAGCAAACCCTCGGCTGTAACTAGCTGAGCATAATCCGAGCAAAACCTCGGCGACATTTGGCTGAGCATAATTCGAGCAAATCCTCGGTGGCAACTGAGCAAAATCCAAGATAACCTTTGGTGGCATTTGAGAAAAATCCAAGATAACCCTTGGCAACAACTAAGCAAAATCCAAGTTAACCCTTGACGACAACTGGATGAGCATAATCCGAGCAAACCCTCAGCGACATCTGGCTGAGCATAATCCGAGCAAACCCTTGGCAGTAACTAGCTGAGCATAATCCGTGGTGGCATCTAACTGAACATAATCCGAGCAAACCATCGATGGCATCTGGCTTAGCATAATCCGAGCAAACCCTCGGTGGCAACTGTCCAAAATCTAAGATAACCCTTGACAGCATTTGAGCAAAATCCAAGATAACCCTTGGCGGCAACTGAGCAAAATCCAAGTCAACCCTATTGAGAAAAATCTAAGATAACCCTTGGCAGCAACTGAGCAAAATCCAAGATAACCCTTGGCGGCATCTGAACAAAGTCCATGATAACCCTTGGCGGCAATTGAGTAAAATCCAAGATGACCCTTGGCGACATCTGAGCAAAATCCAAGTTAACCTTTGTCGGCATTTGACTGAGTAAAACTGACTGAGGAATGAATGAATCTTGGGAAAGAATAAATGAATATGGAGAAGAATGATTAAAATGAATCTGGAGAATAACGATTGAATCAGGGAACAAATGATTAAAAATAAATCTGAAAAATAATGATCGAATCTAAAAATGAATGGATCTAGAAAAGGATTAATGAATCTGGGAACGAAAGAATGCTCTATCTCCTACTCTAGGTAAATGAATTATTCTCTGGGTAAAAACCAAAATATAAGATTAGGAATGTTTTTGTATGAATTTAAAACCTGAGTTTTTATTTCTTTTGAACCTCAAGGATTTTAGAAAATTATTATCAAGAAGGTAACCTTAAGTTTGAGATTCCTTTTATCTTTTAGGATTAATATTGCTCTACCTTAAAAATAAAATACCCCTAATTTGATAGGAAACATGGCATTGGAGATAATTGAATACATCATTAAAAAAAATACCCCTAGTATAAGGGGGGAAAGCTATATATTAGAGAAGAAAGAAAATGCCCCTTGTATGAAGGTTTGAAAATTTTGATTACCACAAGCGCAATAAAGATTTAACTTTTAATTTTGACTTTTTATATTGAAGATTTTGAGTCAGGCTCAAAGAAATTGGAATAAAATATTTTTTTCTGAAATTCATCATAGAATTTGTTCTTTCTCCCTATCGGTTCGCTTAGGGACATTAAACTCTTTAGATCAATCATAGACAAGATACTTGTATCCATTGAGTCTATATTTGATTCAAACTGGGTATTGAAACATGATCATTCGTACTTCTGATGTTTCGGCTCGGATCGCCTTTTCAACTTCTCAACTCAACGGAGATTTTCTTTTATTTTTTGATTGCTCTAAGTTTTGCCTAGATTGTCTTTTCAGGTTTTCAATCTAGCGAGCATGTTTTAGTTTTTGCCTATATCACCTTTTTAAGTTTTCGATCTAACGAACTTACAATTTTTTCTGTTTCCTTTGCTCTGATTGTTGCTAAGGTCTCGAGCTTGCCCTAATTTTTGCCTAAGTTACCCTTTTGGGTTTTCAACCTAGCAGGCTTCATTTTTCTTTTCTTTTTCTTCCTTCCTGAACTTCTAAAGTTACTGTCTGATCATGTTTTGCTATCTTCATTGACATTTTCACATAGTACTTAGGAGGACTTTTATGGGTAGGCTTACGACTAGACATAAAAAGAAAGGAATTTTGAGGCTTAAAAACTCAAATGCCCCTTGTGTGGCATTTTCTTTTAAATTATTTTCTTTTTTCTTGAATTTTCTTCCCCATTTTGGATGATATTTCTTTTTCTTTTGAATTTTTTTTTAGATTTTTCTTTGTCGAAGAATATATATTTTTATTTTGATGTGGTCGGGCTTGAAATAACTTCTCAGGTTGCCTACGTACCCCAAAATTTTGGGATCAAACCAAAATGTAATTCAATTTTTTTTCCTCCCCTAGGTTAGGTGATCAGGATGAGAAATAAACAAGGTATTTTAAAAAAAAAACTGCAAAGGACTGAGAAAGGAGATAATGAACTAGGTAGTAGAAAATTTGATTCGGCCCAAAGATGGCCTCCTTAAATGTAGTACCGTTTGATCTGGTTAAGGTTGGTTAACTCTGGTAGTTCAATTCTGTCATGATCTTGAAGTCAGATGGTTGAATCATTGACTTGTAAGTAGTGAACTTTGATTTTCTTGTTAAACGTATGAGTGCTTCTTCTCTGATAAGTTTACACTTGGTACAAAATTTGTAAGTTTTCCTTTGATTAGGTTTACTTCTTCATACTACTAATGAATCCAGATTATTTCTAATAATTGACTTTCTTACAAGACCTTGAGATACGGGATTTCCATTTTAACTGTTACTCTACTTCCATATCATATACTAGAGAGTAGGGAATAACTCCAATGGAAGACTGATAGTCCCATAGTGTGAATGGTAACTTCTATGACGGATCCTGGTGTGACTGACACATTTTTTCGATGATTATCTTGAGATTTTTTATTAATTGTTTCAACCTTTCCATTAGTCTAAGAGCGTGGGAGATGATTTGTGATGTCGAATCCTGAACTTGAATATAGAGTAATGACCTAAGCTTTGAAATACGACCATTATCAGATATGAGCTCAAAAGGTACCCCCATATCGACTGATAACATGTGCTTAAATGAACTTTTCAACTCGAAATGTAGTGGGGATAGCAGTAATATACTTTCTAACATCTTCTTTGATTCCATCGATATAGACGAATATTTATTCCGCGTTGAAAAACACCCAAGCTTGTACCTAACATACCCTCATATGATCACACGAATAAGTCTTTTGAAATTTCTGAGTAAATTCATTATCCCCTTGTGTTCTTCTAGGGATATAATAGTTTCTATCTGAATTTCTTGAAAATTATTTTTTGTTCTAAGGTTCAATGACTTTTACTTTCTGATTGAAAGTTGTTGAGCCCGACTCTTATCTTCTTGTTCAGGAGAAAAATATATCCTTGAAGCCAGATTATTAGTTAATTCATTAATGCTCTCGAGGTATTCAAAAATTTCTTTTATCCAGTCAAATTCAAATGGGACGATAAACAACTCTATAGACTCGACAAACTAACTCAACCCAACAGAAAAATAGTAGACTCTATCTAAAGAAAACATAATATTGATGAATTGAAAAAAAAACTTGATTCAAGACTCATAAAAGACAATTACCCACACATAGTGGACTTGACTATAGGCTGAGGACTCTGGATATTGCTTATAACTAGTAGGATTGAGGCAATGTGATCTTTAGGGAACAACTAGGTGATGTTTAGAAATTCTGAGGTCATTTCTGACTATTGACTTTATATTGATATTTATTCTAGCTAACCGGACTTACAATCCTAGCTAGACGATGGACGATTGAGCTTAGGTACAATAATAACCTTTAAACCTCATTGAAGGTGAATTTAACCAGTTTCAGTGTTACCCCCTTGATAACATTTTAATGAATCCTAAGATTTTTATTGAATTCTGTGCACCAATCTATTAAACAATTCATCCATTTAATGATTATTCAGAAGGAAAATGATTTTATTGCACTCTTGAAAATTATTGAAAAGTATTGTTTTTATTAAATAATAATTTTCACAAATCTGATTATTTTTTACAATATACTTTGATAATTTTTCAAGGTCCATGTAAAAAAATATATTTCAAAAATTTTCTATGCAAAAATAGATCTTTTATAAATCATTTTTCCTCCCTTTTCTTTTAGAAAGCATTTTCTTTTGGAAAACATTTTTTCTGAAAAAATTTCTTCCGGAAAACATTTTCTTCTTTTAAGATGGGTTGAAACTCGAAAGACTTTGATTTTCATTTCGATTTAAATGGCCTGGCCCATAATGATCATTGAATCGAGATGGACTAGGTCATTATGAATTATTGCAAAAAATATATTCTTTATTGGGTTGGTACATCCATTTTAATTAGGTAAAACAAAAATAAAAACTTGAGGACAACCATACATTCTGATCTCATCATTCACACACATTCATCATTCACAAGGTCCCATTCAATAAATAACCTGGGAACACCCACGATAAGTTCGAGTCGTAACCTACAGGGGAGGTTTCTAGACTCTAAGTTTACTATGTGCAATGCATTTTTATCTGGCCACCCTTGCCCAAGTACACCTATATACCTTTCAAGCGTACTCAATTAGACGATACGTGGTAAATTGGTTTGATATACCGTATAGGTGATAGTGATAATCTAAAACTTCAACTCACTTCTCTGAAGTCAAAAGCAGCCAGTTTAAGCCCCAGATCAGATGTGGCGCGTGATGCTTGAGCAAATGCACTCTTAAATCACCTGTTTTCTAGAATAGACGTAGTCTATCCTCCTAGTACCGTAGTATATCAGAGCATGATCTTTCTTAGGTACTGGTTTTAACTAAGAAATGCAATTGATGTACTTGGATCATTTTGGATATATCTATGGGTACGAGTCAAGAGTTGTAACTTTCATAAATAATTTGGCATCCCACGAGGGGATCGACCACGTATTAATACTACATTAGCAATCAGGACATGTGACTGTGTGGCTCACAATAGGTCAAAGGCTCAAGTCGCTCCAACTTGGATGCATCGATATACCTTTCAGAGTCGCCTGATTAGACGGTACTGATGCCCCAGTTTTATATATCCTAAGGTACGTGACTGGAGTGGTGATTTTCATGAATGATGTCGCATCTCCGAAGAGATCAGGTCACGCATTAGTGCCACGTTGGCTATATGGGGCGTGCAAGCATGCAAAACAGTAAACGTGCATATGGTGTGTGTAAAATAGGGTGGGGTGCGCCCGGGGCCTTTTTAATCAAATGGGCCCGTGGGTCAAATTAAACCATCATAACATTAATACCACGTGAATATTAATCAAGGTATAGAAAACACATTATATCGCAATTAAGATTAACATAGTCACACATATATCAATCAATATTATGGCACGTTAGATAAGCAATCAACAATAGGACTAATAATTAGAATCAATCATCGAAATCAGCACATAATTTTATTTTTTTTTTTAGGTCCAAATTTTTTTTATTAACTCAATCAAAAAAAAAAATCGCTTTGGCGACCCCAAACACATCGAAATTCTCAAAGAATATTAAGGAAATAATGGTAATTGTTGGGATGGAGGTTTTTCTTTAAAATCAAATAATCCCTTCTTTTTTTTTTTGTCCAATCAAAAATCGCTCGCCACCCAAACAAAATCAATATTAGCTCAATGATAGAATGAGAATTGTGAAAATGGAGGGTGATATCCATTAATTTTTTTCTAAAAACAAAATAATTTTTATTCTACCAAGAAAGAAAAAAAAAACTGATTTAAAAGACGAAGAAATTTTTTTTTTTAAAAGAAGTTGATTAAGAAAACAAAACAGAAAAATATTACTAAAAAAAATAAAAGAAAAACCTTTTAAACAGATTCTATTGTCGCCCCAACTTGCAATCAAGTAAAGATTTAATTGGCAAATATCAACATGGGGTGTGTTGTTGGTGTGAATATCGATTTGTTTTATCAAGCTTGGATATACCCAACCCAAATTTCTGAATTTTCTTCTTCGAATCGTTTAAAACTTAATCCATTTAGCACAAAAGAATCTCATTAATCACAGTCGGGTTATTATTGATTTACGATGTTGTGTCCAAAAACTTTGTCCTGTCATTACAACACTCAATTTGAAATCAAATCGAAAAAAAGAAAAACTTCAATCTACGCCGTTGATCAGCGTTCAACTTATGCTGCCACTACAGCACCCAATTTGAGGTCATATTCTCCCTTTAAAAAAAACAAATAAGATTGAGAATGGAACCAAAATACCACAGATCTGTCGAGTTCATTGTTTGTAATAGAAATCTGAAACAGTGGGTTTGGAATCATTGGTCCAAATAAAAAAAAAATATCAGTTTTTTTTTTTAAAAAAACTTGTCGAATAAAAAATAAATAAATTCCTTTTCGATCTCAATAGGTTCAAACCAGATTTTTTATCGTTCATGGGCTTCGAATGGGCGGATCTGTACTCTAATCCAATCTTAACAACCTGATTCAAGTTTCTCAACCGAGCTAATCCAACAAGTTGGTTTTGATGATGAAGAATCAGAAACGAAAATTATTTCTGCCCTTCCTCTTCACGGGTAGATTGATATTTCAACCGACGAACATGCTTGATTACAGTATTCACTCTCAATCACGATTTAAAATAAAATAAAATTTTAAAAAGCAACAAATAAAAAAAATAAAAAATAAAAACATTCAAATCAGCCACCATTAACGCTCTGTTAGAGCTCGAAAATGACGCAAAAACACTCATGAAACCTATTCCATTGGCCACGGTGGTTTGGTCAATTTGTTATTAACGATCATCACTAACCATGGATTGGATCGGCAAATCAGAATCGTGGCTTGGGATTGCAAGAGAAAATTGGAGAGAGTAGAGAAGAAGTAGAGAAAGAGAGAGAGAGAGAGAGAGAGAGAGAGAGAGAGAGAGAGACGTCTCTCTTTTGCTGGTTTATTGTTTCTTCCATTGGGGAAGAAGATAGAACTAATAAGAAAAAAGAATTGTTATTAGCACACCACGCCTAAAATCAGTTTAAAACGGTGCTGTTGGCTAACGGTACCCTAAAATAAAAAAAAAATTTATCATTTTTTTTTTAATTTTTTGTTTGTTGTCAATGGACAGCACAACTCTTTAAAAAAAAAAACTGCACACATATAAGAAAAACAAATAAAAAACACTGACAATCAATAATTCAAGCACATTTTAAAAAAAAAATACAAATCTCTTGCTATCCAAAAATGGATGGACATACACCTAAAAAAGATGGATAATAAAAGATTTCTTTTGTTTCTTTTCTATTTTTTTTTTTTTTTTACAATCTCCATGGTCCAATAATCAATATTCCATCCTCAATAAAATTATCCTTTCGAAATCTCGTATTATTTGGGGTCATTCCAAATGATCTTTGATTAAATCATAAACAAATAATGACATGCAAAAGTAGAATATTCACAACCCAAAGACACGATTCATAATTGAACAAAAAGAATGATAGAAATAACTAACAAATAAATAAATAAACTAACAATTAAAAATAAATAAAAAAATATAGATCGTTTTAGCATTGCTCCCATACTTGGGATTTTTCAAGTTTGATCCTCAATGGTCCCCAGCGGAGTCGCCACTGAAAACGTCATAAATCCGCGGAGGGTGTGCAGATCCGTTTTTGATCTTTAAGGTTTAGAAGTCGCTACCTAGTTATTACGGTCTAGGAACCGAACATTGACTCTAAAAAGCAAAAAAAAAAAAATTAATCTACGAAAAATAAGAAACTAAGTCCGGGGATCACGTTACGGAGTTGGAAGGTGTTAGGCACCAATCCCGTCCGACAAACGCCGGTCTATACTAATTTTCAAATAGAACTACATTTCTAAAATGACCTAATCAATAAAAAAAATTAATCTTTACCTTTACGAAGACAACGGTCTTGTTCTCTCAGATTTGGTAGAATAGTTCTTCATACAGTACTCATCGTTTCATTCTGTCACCGGATTCATTTCGGATCTTCAAAATAAAGTATCTCCTTCTGAATTTTTCTACTTTTTTTTATAGATTTCTTAGGTGTTTTTGAAGAGTTTCTAGGTATTTTTTGAACTAAAGTTGGGGTATGGATCTTAGATAAGGAGTTGAGACTTCAAAATAAGGGTTTATGGGAAGTTAGGGAAGTTTTTTGACCTACTTTTTCTAGGATTTTTCTTTTGATACGAAAATAGGTTGTAGGAACCCCTATTTATAGATTTTTTTAAGTGCTTGTTTTGATAGAGTTAGTGTTTAATTATAATTCTTTTAGAGAGAGTTATTGTTTTAGGTAAAGTTATATTTTAATTATAATTATTTTAATTATAATTATTTTAAATAGAGTTATTGTTTAATTAGAATTGTTTTAAATAGAGTTATTATTTAATTAAAATTCTATTAGAGTTTTGACTTTTAGTCTCACTTGATTGACTTTAAGATTTTGACTTTAGTCTTACTTGATTAACTTTAATTTTTTGACTTTAGTCTTAGTTGATTGACTTTAAGATTTTGACTTTAGTCTTACTTGATTGACTTTAAGATCTTGACTTTAGTCTTACTAGATTGGCTTTAATTTTTTTGGAGAACTCCCATTTATTATATCTTTAATTCTTTAGGACCCCAGATGGAAGGGTCCTTTAATAAATATCTAGGCAACCATCAACAATTTTGCCTGAGAGCCTAATTGATCGATTATTTTGTTTAAATTTTTAAATTAATTTTATTAATGTTTCACTTTACATTATTTATTAATTTGATCATTTAAAATTTTTTTAATTGAAAAATTATCGTTTTGCCCTCTGAGAGGATTTTTTGCGTTTTAAGTCGGTTTTTAATGTTCCAAGATGTTTTGGAATCAATTTTTCGTAAGAAATTCAATGAAAATATTAGCTTTTATCATTTATAAAAAATTTTATGCGAAATGGTCGTGAACTTTATGAGGGGCATTTTCGTAATTTTATCAAATTTTGTGAAAATTTGTGAAATGATTTATTTGATTTCAATTTGTTGTTTTATATATTTGAATGGGTTTTCCTAAGCGTATTGTAGGCTCTAAGAATGTTTTGAGGTTATGGTTATTTTGATAATTTGATCATTTTTAAGTAGTTTTTATCGTAAAATTTATTTTTGTCTGTAAGATGATGATTTCTATGTTTTTGGGATTATATTTTCCTAGCATAGCGTGGTTTCTATTGTTTTGTCAGTTCGAGATACCTCATCCAGATTTTTGAAACATATCTGGTAACAAAATAAAGCATTGGAATAAACATCCATCATTGGGAACTATTGTAATCGAATTGACGAGTTGATTAATCAGGCGAATGCAAAAATGGAGTGTCTATAATAACATTATAACTGATACATTAATGAAAGAAGTGAGAAAAGACAACAAATAGTGTAATACATGGAAGGAAATTATAAGAAAATTAGTGAATGACACTCTTTTCAAAAGAATCAAAATAAACGTAGAGAGGAGACACATTGAAAATAGATTAAGAATAGTGCAAACTGAATATAAAGCTTCTAAAGAGTTGGTAGAGATGAGCGATTTTGGATGGGATTGTGTAAGACAATCACTGCACCTGATGAGGTTTGGGATGACCACCTTGAGGTATGGTAAAAAAATTTATTTATCTTTTATCTCTCCATTTGATGTAAATATTTATTGATTATTGAATCTAATGAATAACTATTGTTTGTTATTATAGAAATACACTAAAAAATACAAAAGGTTTCGTAATAGGGGCCCCCAATGGGATTTTGAGCGTTTGACAATGATCATTGGCAATGATCATGCTAGTGGAAGCTTCTCTAGTGGTGGGATAGATTGTCTTGATATTGATAATATTGAAGGTGAAAATGAAAAAGAATGACTTGACAATAAGGGATAAGGGCATAAACTTGGATGGCATTGAAGAGGAAGAGAGTGTTTTGTTGACAAATCTTGGTAAAAGATCATCAAATTCAAATTAAAAAAGATACAGCGAGGTAAAAGGACTCTGAATACAGAAGTTGTACAACAAATGATTGAGGGAATGAGTGAAAAATTTGATGAGATGACCGAGGCATTAAATCTCAATACATTGGTCCACACACTATACATGGAGTTAATGAAGATGGATGGGTTCAACAAAAAAAATATAGTGAGTATGGTTATGAGATACTTGGGAGAGATGTAATGGGAGCAAGAATGGTTTTGGCAAGAGATGAAGAATCTCGAAAGATGGTTTTGGAGGGACTACGAGAAAAGATACAATATATATTGGACACATATCTCTAAGATGATATTTGTGGGACTATTGTATCAGGGCTTATATTTTAGATTGTGTTTAATTAGCAGATTTGGTGGTTTTAGTCTTTTGATTGGATTGTTGTTAGATAAAATCTTGTGTGACTTTGAGTTTATTGTTGGAATTTTAGTGATGAACTTGCTTGTTATATGAAATCTCTTGTGACTTTGGGATTATTGTTGGAATTTTAGCTATGAACTTGCTTGTTGTATGCATATTATTGTATCTTTGTTGTTTATGTGCATTAAATGTACCACTTATACTCTATTTTTAAGGGCAACTCTTGCACTTTTATTATTGGTACAAGTGGAGAGTATGTCTAAATAACCTTATCTAGGTGAGCCCAATCAATCTCTCTTAAAGACATATCTATGCTTGACACGTGACAACCCAATTATCTTGACATAATAAGTTTTTACTCAATGGTATTACATATGAAACACAAACATTAACATAAAAATAAAATGAATTTTTCATTCTTTCTCCTTATTGTTATTGATTTTCTTTTTTTTAGAATACACACCATCAAAAAGTTTGTAATCGTATTGTATAGTTGTAGATAATGGGCTTCAAAACTTTTGGGGAGGTTTGAGCTCATCTACTTAGATTTTGGAGTCGCCCCCATTCAATTAAGGTGTGAATAGACATCATAAAAATGTCATAAAATATATTTTTCTTAGCTTGTAGTGACTCAAATATCGAAAAGGACAGGGGGTGTAGACACCCCATTTTTGCACTTGCCTAATTAATCAACTCATGAACCTGATCACAACGGTTCCCAATGATGAATGATTATTCCAATGCTTTATTTTGTTACCAGATATGTATCAGAAACCCGGATGAGGTATCTCGAACTGACAAAACTGTAGAAACCACGCTATGCTAGGAAAATCCGGATGAGTTCATTACTCTTTCACCTTGGGCAGGTAGAGTAGGACTCTCAAAAAGTTTAGTTCATTACTCTTTCACTTAGAGTAGGTAGAGTAAAACTTCCAAAAGAAAATTAGTTCATCACTCTTTCACCCTGGGTAGGTAGAGTAGGACTTCCAAAAAATTAGTTTATTACTCTTTCACTCCGAATAGGTTGAGTAGAACTTCCCAAAAAAAAAAATTAGTTCATTACTCTTTCACCCTGGGCAGGTAGAGTTGGACTCCCAAAAAATTAGTTCATTACTCTTTCACTCCGAGTAGGTAGAGTAGAACTTCCAAAAAATTTAGTTAATTACTCTTTCACCCTGGGTAGGTAGAGTAAAACTCTCAAAAAAATTAATTCATTACTCTTTCACTCTGAGTAGGTAGAGTAGAACTTCCCAAAAAAAAAATATTTACTTACTCTTTCACCCCGAGCAGGTAGAGTAGAACTTTCCAAAAAGTTTAGTTCATTACTCTTTTGTTCCGAGTAGGTAGAGTAGAAATTCAAAAAAAAATATTAATTCATTACTCTTTAACCCAGAGCAGGTAGCGTAGAACTTCCCAAAAAATTTAATTCATTACTCTTTCACTCCGAGTAGGTAGAGTAGAACTTCCCAAATAAAAAAATTAGTTCATTACTCTTTTACCCTCGGCAGGTAGAGTAGGACTCCCAAAATATTAGTTTATTACTCTTTCACTATGAGTAGGTAGAGTAGAACTTTCCAAAAAAAAATTAGTTCATTACTCTTTCACCCCGAGCAGGTAGAGTAGAACTTTCCAAAAAGTTTAGATCATTACTCTTTTATTCCGAGTAGGTAGAGTAGAAATTCAAAAAAATAAATTTAATTCATTACTCTTTCACCCCGAGCAGGTAGAGTAGAACTTCCCAAAAAGTTTAATTCATTACTCTTTCACTCTGAGTAGGTAGAGTAGAACTTCCCAAATAAAAAAATTAGTTCATTACTCTTTCACCCTGCAGGCAGGTAGAGTAGGAATCTCAAAAAATTAGTTTATTACTCTTTCACTCCGAGTAGGTAGAGTAGAACTTTCCAAAAAAAATTAGTTCATTACTCTTTCACCCCGAGTAGGTAGAATAAGACTCCTAGAAAAATAAGTTCATTACTCTTTCACCCCGAGTAGGTAGAGTAGGACTCTGTAAAAAAAAATTCATTACCTTTTCACCTATGGTAGGTAGAGTAAGACATCCAAATTTTGTTTAGATTATGTTCACTTTTTCTCAGATTATGCTCAGTTTATGCTTAGTTTTTTTTCTCAATTTTTACTCAGTTTCACACAGTACACACACTCACACTTGCACTTTTTAGTTAGGGAGAATTTTTTAAAATTCAAGGATCAGATACTGTCACTAAGAGCTTATGCTCAAGGACCTGATAACTTTTTTCGGGGAGAGTTTTACGCTCAAGGATCTGAACATACTGATGAATTGCTAAATCAAGCTGTAAAATTAACTGTCACTAGCTTTCGCATTCGGATATCATACTATCTAGCAAAATAAATTTGCTATCTAGTTTGCTTCAAGTCTCTGTCAAAGAGGGGCATCTGTAGACACCTCATTTTTGCACTTGCCTGATTAATCAACTCGTCAACCCGATCGCAACGGTTCCCAATGATGGATGATTATTCCAATGCTTTATTTTGTTACCAGATATGTTTCAGAAATCCGGATGAGGTATCTCGAACTGACAAAATTGTAAAAACCACGCTATGCTAGGAAAATATGACCTAGAAACATAGAAATCGTCATTTTTCAGATAAAAAGAAGCTTCACGATAAAATTCACTAAAAAATGACCAAATTATCAAAATACCCCTAACCTTTAAATATCCCAAGAGCCTACGTAACGCTTAGGAAAACTCATTCAAACAAATAAAACAACAAATCGAAATCAAATAAATCATTTCACCAATTTTCATAGAGTTTGACAAAATTACGAAAATGTTCCTCATAAAGTTCACAACCATTCCACACAAAAAATTTCATAAATGACACAAACCTAATATTTTCATTGAATTCTTTACGAAAAATCAATTCTAAAACATCCTATAACATAAAAAATCAACTTAAAATGCGAAAAATCCTCTCCGAAGGTAAAACGATAATTTCACAATTTTTATAATTAAAAATTTCGAAATTAATAAATAAAATATTAAATAATTAAAGTGAAACATTAATAAAATTAATTTAAAATTTTGAATCAAAAAAATCGATCAATTAGGCTATCAGGCAAAATTATTGATGGTTGCTAAGATATTTATTCAAGGACCCCTCCATTTGGGGGTCCAAAGAATTAAAGATATGATAGAGGGGGTTTCTCCAAAAAATTAAAGTCAATCAAGCAAGACTAAAGTCAAGATATTAAAGTCAAAATTAAAGTCAACTAAGTAAGACCAAAGTCACTATATTAAAGTCAACCAAGTAAGACTAAAGTCGAAAAATTAAAGTCAATCAAATAAGACCAAAAGTCAAAACCCTAATAGAGTTTTAATTAAATAATAACTCTATTTAATAGAACTAAAATATAACTCTACTTAAAACAATTATAATTAAAACACAACTCTACCTAAAACAATTCTAACTAAAATATAACTCTAACTAAAAGAATTCTAGTTAAACACCAATTCTATCTAAACAAACCCTTAAAAAAAATCTACAAATAGGGGTCCTCACACCTTATTTTCGTATCAAATCATAAACCCTAAGAGAGGTAGGTCAAAAAGCTTTCCTAACCTCTCAAAAATCCTAATTTTAAAGTCTCAACTCCTTACCTAACACCCATACTTCGATTTTAACTTGAAAAACTCCTAGAAGTCCTTCAGAATCACCCCAAAATCCATAAAAAATTTCAAAGAATCCGGATCTAAGAAAAAGATACCTTGCCTCGGAGATCAGAAATCAGATCCGAAAATAGAACGAAGTAAGGAGTACGGTACAAGAAGCGGTTTTATCAGATCTGAGGGAATATAATCGTTGCATTCGAAGGTAAAATTTCTTTTATTTTTTTTTCTATCTAGAGTTTTTTTAGCAATGTAGTCTTATTTGGGATAAGTAGAGATCGGTGTTTGCCAGGCAGGTTGGTGCCTAATACCTTCCAATATCGTAACGTGATCCCCGGACCCGTATTTTTCTTCCATAGATTAGTTTATTTACCTTTTTAGAGTCAAAATTAGGTTCCTAGACCGTAATAACTAGGTAGCGACTCCCAAACCTCAAGAGTCAAAAGTGGATCCATGCACCCCACGGATCGAGGGCGCTTTCAGTGGCGACTCCACTGGGACTATTGAGGATCAAACTTGAAAAATCCCAAGTATGAGATGCATTGCCAATAAGACTTTTTTTTATTTGATTTTTAGTTATTTGTTTATTTCTTTATTTTTGTCATTCTTTTTAGCTTAATTATGGATCATTTGTTTGGATTCCAAGTATTTTGTTTTGGCACATTTTCATGGTTCAATCTATGATCATTCAAAATGATCATAAATAATGCAGGATGTCAAGAGGATAATAGTGTGGAAAAAATAGTTGTTGAACCATTCTTATTATTTGCTTTTTTTTATATTTTTTTTTTGTCGTATTATTTTTTTCTTGGCATTATTTGGATTGGTTTTGAATAAGTCATTTTGGAGTATCTTTTTTTTTATTATTTAATCTAGGGTTGTTTTGGGATGACCCTAAATAATGAAAGATTCAAATTGACATAAATTTAGGATGGAATGATGGTGGTTGAGATAAGAGTTATGATTTTTTTTAAAAAAATTTGAATGAATATTTTAGGTGCGTTACTAGGCATATTTGGCGAGTTATAAAAAAAATTATTTGTGAGTAATGGACTAAGAAACAAAAAAATTTCCTTTTTTAATGTTGTTCATGATGAGAAGAGGATTTCAAGAAAAAAAATCACAAAAAGTATTTTTTAAAGCGTGGTGTGCCGTTAGTAGAAAATAGTTTTTACTATTTTTTTATCTTCTTCTCCATATGCTGAAAAACAGTAAACAGAGGACGTTTTTCTTGTTCTCCCTCTCTCTCTCTCTCTCTCTACAAATCGGAGCCATCTCAGAACGACAGAGAGACTCCTCCTTAATGTTTTTAAAACTTTAGGTTTCCCTCAACCTCATCCACTTCGATTTCTAACCTTCATTTGGTTTCTAAAACCCTCAATCACTTGGAACCGAATCCCAACCAAGATTTATCGATCTGACTTTATTCAATCTGCAAATAGATTTGTAAGAATCATTGTTGTTAATGTCGGTAAGTAGAGAGGGTTCCTCAGGTGATGAAGATGGGGTTCTATCTGTATAACTAGACTCGTTAAATATTCTACTTTGTTATCCCAGCCAAGGAGGTTAGCGGAATGTGTTGATGCCTTGATTCAACTATTGCAAAAAAAGGAAGATGACCAAAAGGTTCTTCATAACATTACTGTTGTAAAGTACTTTTGTAATGGTTGTTCTGACCCAAGAAAGCTACTTGAAGTGCTCAATAATGTTAAGAAAAGAAGTGAAAATCTTGCTCGTATATCTAGAGAAGAGTTGGAGTTAATTAGCAACATTGCAAATAGTGTTGGTTCAAGATCTAACGGGGCGAATCCTTGCTGCCCTCTCTGTTGCGATGATGTGAAGGGGAGAATACATTTTGTTTTCTTTATGGCCACAGCAATTTTGACTAAGCGCTACATGGTTTTTTTTTTAAAAGAAATAAAAAAAGAGTACTGTGAGTAGTTTGCTGGTTGTGCTGGCAGCAAAATAAAGTATTGTGAGAATGTTGGCAGCAACACATAAAAGGAAAAAAAATGTTTTTGTTTTTGGTTGTGAATGTCGCTGACAGCAACATAAAAAAAGCTTTTGTTTAATAAGTTTTTTGGATGGAGCTAGCCTAACTAACTTAGTAAGGCTTCTTTGTTAGTAAGAGTCGTTGAACTCATCATGTGTCACTTGAAATCATCATCCAATGTTATAGGCTTATGGAAACCGAAATTTTAAGAACTTTCAAAAGAAAATCTTCAAGAAAATCACTAATTTTGATTTTCGATTTCAGATTTTGTAATCGCTCATTTTCAAAACATTGAATCAAAGAAAAAATGTGAATTTTACTTTTAAATCCAAACTTTTCTATTTAATCTAGAAATTTGTGACATTAGATTACCAATATGATGAAACACGTTGGTTTAATGACCCTTAGCTAAATTTGAAACCTTATGAGTTATTTAAGTTAACCTATGTTCTCCAAAGGTTTGCCACGTATGTTTTAAAAAAACAAAAAAACAAAAAAAAAAACAAAAACAAAATGTGTTCATCGCTCCCTATCTCAACAAGTATCATTTTATCATCAATTCAAATATTAGGTGGAATCTAGATTTGTTTAGGGCGCTCAAAGTGATCTTTGATCGGATCATAAAAAAAAAAGGGGAATTTTTCTTGTGCCTCAATGATTGATTGATGATTGATATTATTTTGTGATATCTTGATTTTTTTTGCACTATCTTGATTGGTTGCTTGTATGATATGCCTGTGATATGCATGCCTTAATCTTGATCTTGATTGTTTTGGATAGTTATGCTTTATGATCATATTTTTTCTAATATCCATATTTTAGTGATGTGATCTGGCCTACGGGCCCATTTGTTTGAAAAAGGCCCCTGGCACACCCCACCCTATTTTGCACACAACACATGCACGTTTACTGTCTTACACGCTTACACGTCCCATATAGCCAATGTGGCACTAGTGCGTGGCCCGGTCTCTTCGGAGATGCGACGTCATTCATGAAAATCACAACTCCAGTCACGTACCTTAGGGTATATCAAACTGGGTCATCAGTACCGTCTGATCAGGTGACTCTAAAAGGTATATCCATGCACCCAGGCTGGAGTGACCTGAGCCTTTGACCTATTGTGAGCCACACAATCATATATCCCGATTGCTAACGTAGTACTAGTACGTGGTTGATCTCCTCTTGAGATGCCAAACAATTTATGAAAACTACAATTCTTGACTTGTACATATAGGTATATAAAAGATAATCTAAGTATATCAATTGCACTTCTTGATCAAAATCAATGCCTAAGCGAGATCCTGCCCTGCTGTACCCTACTGTACGAGGGGGATAGACTACGTCTGTTCTAGACGAGAGGTATTTAAGTGGGCCCTTGCTCAACATCGTGTGCCACCTCTCAACTGGGGATCAAACTGACTATTTTTTACTTCAGAGAAGTGAGTTGAGGTTTTAAATTATCACGTATACGGTATATCAAACCATGTCACCACGTACCGTCTGATTGAGTACGCTCGAGAGGTATATAGTTATACTTGGGCAAGGGTGGTTAGATAAAAATGCATTGCACGTAATAAGCTTAGAGTCTAGAAACCTCTTCTGTAGGTCACGACTCGAACTTATCATTAGTGTTCTCAAGTTGTTATTTGAATGAAACCTTGTGATTGATGAATGCATGTGAATAATGAGATCAGAACGCATGTAAATGATGAGATGAATGTATATGAATGATGAGATCAGGAATGTGCGAGTTTGTCCTCAAGGATAAATTTTTTGTTGTTTAACCTGATTTGAAATTACAGTATCACTAGGTACACCAACCCAATAAAAAATCCATTTTAAACTTGACCTAGTCCATCTCGATCCAACGATCATTATGGGCCAAGCCATTTGAATCAAAATAAAATTCAAACTTTTTTCTAATTTGGATTTTTAACCTATTTTAAAAGAAGAAAAATATTTTCCAGAAGGGAAATGCTTTCCAAAAGCAAAATGTTTTCTAGAAGAATAAGATTTTCCAAAGGGAAATGCTTTCCCAAAAAAGTTTTCTAAAAGAAAATGTTTTCCAAAAAAAAAAAGAAAAGGAAGAAAAATATTTTTCAAAGAAAAAATGATTGAAATTTATTTGTAAAAATTATTATTCAATAAAAACATTATTTTTCAATAATTTTCAAGAGTGCAATAAAATTATTTTCCTTTTATGGATGAATTGTTAAATGGATTGGTGTACATGATTCAATAAAATCTTAGAATTCATTTAAAATATTATTAAGAGGGTAACATTGGAATTGATAATCCACATTTGATGGTATTACTAGGTTATCATTGTATCTAAGCTCAATCGTCCATCGTCTAGCTAGGGTTATAAATCCAGTCAGTTAGAGTTAACGTCAATATCAAGTCAACAGTCAGAAATGACCTCAAAATTTTTTAATGTCGTCTAGTTGTTCTTTGAAGATCATAGTGCTTCAGTCATGTCGGTTGTAAGCAATGTCTCACTCCTCAGTCCTAATCAAGCCCATTGCGGGTAGTCTTGAGTTTTCATGCGTCATTTGGGTTAGTTCGAGTCCCTTTTTTTTAGCAAGGTCATATCTTCTTTTTGAGTCGACTCTTTTTTCTGTTGAGTCGAGTTAGTTTGTCGAGTCATAGAGGTATTTGTCGCCCCCATCTAAATTTGATTGGATAAAAGAAATTTCTGAATACCTCGAGCGCATTAACGAATTAACTACTAATCTGGCTTTAAGGATATATTTCTTTCCTGAGCAAGAAGATAAGAGTCAGGCTCAATGTTTAATCGAGAAAACAAAGGTCATTGACCTCGGAACAGAAAATAATTCCTAAAGAGATTCAAATAGAAACTCTCCTATTCCTAAAGGAACACGGGGGAATAATGAATTTACTCAGAAATTTCAAAAGACTTGTTCGTGTGATCCGATGAGGATGTGTTAGGTGCAAGCTTGGGTGTTGTTCAACACGAAATAGATACTCGCTTGATGAGATGAAAATATCGATAGAGATGTTATAAAATATATCAGTGCTATCCTCATTATATATTGAGTTGCAAATCATATATTATCAATCGATATAAGGGTACCATTTGAACTGATCCCTGATAATGGGTCGTACTTCAAAGCTTAAGTCATTATTCTGTGTACAAAGTTCAAGATCCGGCATCACAGATCATCCCCCTACCATCCTCATATTAATGGAGTGGTTGAAGTAGCTCGTAAGAGTCTCAAGATAATTATCGTGAAAATGTGTCAATCACACCAAGATTAGTCAGAAAAGCTACCATTCACACTATGAGGGTGTCGTACTTCAAATACAGTCTTCCACTGGAACTATTCTCTGTTCTATAGTATATTATCTGAAAGCAATCTTACCATTTGAAATAGAAATATCGTATCTCATGATCTTGATGAAAAGTCAATTGTTAAAAATAGACTAGGCTCGTTATTGGGTATGAAGAGCTAAACCACATTGAAAAAGAAAATAACTTAGAGTTTTGTGCCACGTGCAAACTTATTAAAGAAGAGTCACTCTCACGTTTGATAAGAAGGTTACGGCTCGTTACTTACAAGTCAGGGATTTAGTACTCAAAGATAATCGGGCACCTATCTTTGACCTTAGAGGGAAGTTCAAACCAAATTGGGGAGGGCCGTTCATCATCAAAGAAATATTACTAGGAAAAGCTATCAGACTTCAAGATCATGATGGAATCGAATTACCAGAGTCAACCAACCTTGACCATATCAAACGATACTACATTTAAGGAGGCCATCTTTGACCGAATCAATCTTCCTGCTACCCAGTTCAATATATCTTTTCTTAGCCCTTTGCAGCCTTTTAAAAAAAATGATGCATTTTTCTTTCTCAGACCGATCACCTAACCTAGGGGAGGAAAAAATTTGAACTACGTTTTGGTCTAACCCCAAAATTCTAGGGTACGTAGGCAACCTGAGAAGTTATTTCAGGCCCGACCACGTCAAAATAAAAAAATAGATTCCCCGACAAAGGAAAAATATAAAAAGAAAAAATTCAAAAGAAAAAGAAATATTGTGAGAGTGGGAAGAAAATTTAAGGAAAAAGAAAATAATTTAAAAAAAATGTCACACAAGGGGCATTTGGGTTTTTGAGCCTCAAGATTCCTTTCTTTTTATACCCAGTCCTAAGCATACCCATGAAAGTCCTCCTAAGTACCGTGCGAAAAAGTCAAGGAAGGTAACAAAGCTTGATCAGGCACTAACTCTCCAGAAGTGCAAAATAGAAGAAAAAGAAAAAGAAAAATGAAGCCTGCTAGGTTGAAAACCCAAAAGGCCAACTTAGACAAAAATTAAGGCAAGCTCGCAAGGTTAAAAATCTGAAAGGATGACCTTGGCAACAATCAGAGCAAAAAAAAAGAAAAAATTGTAAGCTCGCTAGATCGAAAACCTAAAAAGGGGATCTAGGTAAAAGTTAGAGCATGCTTGCTAGATTAAAAACCTGAAAAGGCAATTTAGGCAAAATTTAGAGCAACCAATAAAAGAAAATCTTCGTTGAGTTGAGAAGCTGAAAAGATTGTCCGAGCCAAAACCTCAAAAGGCCGAATGATCAAGTTTCAATACCCAGTTTGAGCCAAATATAGACTCAATGGATACAAGTATCTCGTCTATGATTGATCTGAAGAGTTTCATGTCTCTATGCGAACCGACAGGGAGAAAGAACAAATTTTATGATGAATTTCAGAAAGAAATATTTTATTTCAATTTCTTTGAGCCTAACTTAAAATCTTCAATACAAAAAGTCAAAATTAAAAGTTAAACCTTTATTGCGCTTGCGGTAATCAAGGATTTCAAATTTTCATAATAAGGGCACTTCCTTTTTCTAAAGAGTACAGTTTCCCCCCTTATACTAGGGATATTCATTTTAAAATTATGTTCAATTATCCCCAATGCAATGTTCCCTGTCAAACTAGGGGCATTGTGGTTCTGAAGCCTGGTCAATTTCAACCCCAAAGGATAATATTAACTTTAAATTAAAGGTTACCCTCTTAATAGTAATTTTGAAAACTCCTAAGTTTCAAAGAGAGTTAAAATGTTTACCGGACCTTCATAAAATCCAATTTTTTATTTAAAAAAAAATCAAATGCGGTGTAAATCTGCCATTTATTCCCAAAAAAATTAGTTCATTACTATTTTACTCTGAGTAGGTAGAGTAGAACTTCCCAAAAAAGTTAGTTCGTTACTCTTTCACCCTGGGTAAGTAGAGTAAGACTCCCAAAAAATTAGTTCATTACTCTTTCACTCTGAGTAGGTAGAGTAGAACTTTCCAAAAAAATTAGTTCATTACTCTTTCACCCTGGGCAGGTAGAGTAGGACTTCCAGAAAGCTTAGTTCATTACTCTTTCACTCCAAGTAGGTAGAGTAAAACTTCCCAAAAAATTAGTTCATTACTCTTTAATCCCGAGCAGGTAGAGTACAACTTCACAAAAAAAATTAGTTCATTACTTTTTCACCCTAAGCAGGTAGAGTAGGACTCCCAAAAAAAATTAGTTCATTACTCTTTCACTCCAAGTAGGTAGAGTAGAACTTCTCAAAAAAAATTAGTTCATTACTTTTCACCCTGGGCAGGTAGAATAGGACTCTCAAAAAGTTTAGTTCATTACTCTTTCACTCCGAGTAAGTAGAGTAGAACTTCCTAAAAAAAATTAGTTCATCACTCTTTCACCCTGAGCAGGTAGAGTAGGACTTCCAAAAAATTAGTTTATTACTCTTTCACTCCGAGTAGGTAGAGTAGAACTTTGCAAAAAAAAAATTAGTTCATTACTTTTTCACCCTGGACAGGTAAAGTAGGACTCCCAAAAAATTAGTTCAATACTCTTTCACTCCAAGTAGGTAGAGTAGAACTTCCCAAAAAATTTAGTTAATTACACTTTCACCCTGAGCAGGTAGAGTAGGATTTTCAAAAAAATTAGTTCATTACTCTTTCACTCCGAGTAAGTAGAGTAGAACTTCCCAAAAAAAAAATTTACTCACTCTTTCACCCCAAGCAAGTAGAGTAGAACTTTCCAAAAAGTTTAGTTCATTTCTCTTTTATTCTGAGTAGGTAGAGTAGTGATTGAAAAAAAAAATTAATTCATTAGTCTTTCATCCCGAGCAGGTAGAGTAGAACTTCCAAAAATGTTTACTCCATTACTCTTTCATTCCGAGTAGGTAGAGTAGAACTTCCCAAAAAAATTAGATCATTACTCTTTCACCCTGGGCAAGTAGAGTAGGACTTCCAAAAAGCTTAGTTCATTACTCTTTCACTCAGAGTAGGTAGAGTAGAACTTCCCAAAAAATTTAGTTAATTACACTTTCACCCTGGGCAGATAGAGTAGGACTTTCAAAAAAATTAGTGCATTACTCTTTCACTCCGAGTAGGTAGAGTAGAACTTCCCCAAAAAAAAAAAAATTTACTCACTCTTTCACCCCATGCAGGTAGAGTAGAACTTTCCAAAAAGTTTAGTTCATTACTCTTTTATTCCGAGTAGGTAGAGTAGAGATTCAAAAAAAAATTTTAATTCATTACTCTTTCATCCCGAGCAGGTAGAGTAGAACTTCCCAAAAAGTTTACTTCATTACTATTTCACTCCGAGTAGGTAGAGTAGAACTTCCCAAAAAAATTAAATCATTACTCTTTCACCCTGGGCAGGAAGGGTAGGACTTCCAAAAAGCTCAGTTCATTACTCTTTAACTCCGAGTAGGTAGAGTAGAACTTCCCAAAAAATTAGTTCATTACTCTTTTACCCCGAGCAGGTAGAATAGAACTTTCCAAAAAATATTAGTTCATTACTTTTTCACCCTGAGCAGGTAGAGTAGGACTCCCAAAAAAAATTAGTTTATTACTCTTTCACTCCGAGTAGGTAGAGTAGAACTTCTCAAACAAAATTAGTTCATTACTCTTTCACCCTAGGCAGGTAGAGTAGGACTCTAAAAAAGTTTAGTTCATTACTTTTTCACTCCGAATAGGTAGAGTAGAACTTCCTAAAAAAAATTAGTTCATCACTCTTTCACCCTGGGTAGGTAGAGTAGGACTTCTAAAAAATTAGTTTATTACTCTTTCACTCCTAGTAGGTAGAGTAGAACTTCCAAAAAAAAAATGAATTCATTACTCTTTCACCCTGCCTGGGCAGGTAAAGTAGGACTCCCAAAAAATTAGTTCATTACTCTCTCACTCCGAGTAGGTAGAGTAGAACTTCCAAAAAATTTAGTTAATTACTCTTTCACCCTGGGTAGGTAGAGTAAGACTTTCAAAAAAATTAGTTCATTACTCTTTCACTCCGAGTAGGTAGAGTAGAACTTCCCAAAAAAAAAATTCATTTACTCTTTCACCCCGAGCAGGTAGAGTAGAACTTTCCAAAAAGTTTAGTTCATTACTCTTTTATTCCGAGTAGGTAGAGTAGAAATTCAAAAAAAAAAAAATTAATTCGTTACTCTTTCACCCCGAGCAGGTAGAATAGAACTTCCCAAAAAGTTTAATTCATTACTCTTTCACTCCGAGTAGGTAGAGTAGAGCTTCCCAAACAAAAAAATTAGTTCATTACTCATTCACCCTGGGCAGGTAGAATAGGACTCCCAAAAAATTAGTTTATTACTCTTTCACTCCGAGTAGGTAGAGTAGAACTTTTAAAAAAAATTAGTTAATTACTCTTTCACCCCAAGCAAGTAGAGTAGGACTCCTTGAAAAATAAGGTCATTACTCTTTCACCCCGAGTAGGTAGAGTAGGACTCCCAAAAAATATTTCATTACTTTTTCACCCGGGGTAGGTAAAGTAAGATATTCAAATTTTGCTTAGATTATGTTCACTTTTACTCAGATTATGCTCAGTTTATGCCTAGTTTTTTTTCTCAATTTTTACTCAGTTTCCCACAGTACACACACTTACAATTGCACTTTTTAGTCAAGGAGAATTCTTTAAAATTAAAGGATCTGACACTGTCAGTGAGAGCTCACACTCAAGGACCTGACAACTTTTTTCAGGGAGAGTTTTACGCTCAAGGATCTGAACATCCTGACAAATTGCTAAATCAGGTTGCAAAATTAACTGTCACTAGCTTTGGCATTCGGATATCGCACTAGCTATCAAAATAAATTTGCTATCTAGTTTGCTTCAACCCTCTGTCAAAGAAGGGCATCTGTAGACACCCCATTTTTGTACTTGCCTGATTAATCAACTCGTCAACCCGATCTCAACGGTTCCCAATGATGGATGATTATTCCAATGCTTTATTTTGTTACCAGATATGTTTTAGAAATCCGGATGAGATATCTCGAACTGATAAAACTGTAGAAACCACGCTATGCTAGGAAAATATGACCTAGAAATATAGAAATCGTCATTTTTCAGATAAAAAGAAGCTTCACGATAAAATTCACTAAAAAATGACCAAATTATCAAAATACCCCTAATTTAAAATATCCCAAGAGCCTACGTGACGCTTAGGAAAATCCATTCAAATACATAAAACAACAAATCGAAATCAAATAAATCATTTCATCAATTTTCATAGAATTTGACAAAATTACGAAAATGCTCCTCATAAAGTTCACGACCATTCCACACAAAAATTTCATAAATGACACAAACCTAATATTTCCATTGAATTCCTTACAAAAAAATCGATTCTAAAACATCCTAGAACATAAAAAATCGACTTAAAACGTAAAAAGTCTTCTCCGAGGATAAAACGATAATTTCATAATTTTTATAATTAAATATTTCGAAATTAATAAATAAAATATTAAATAATTAAAGTGAAACATTAATAAAATTAATTTAAAATTTTGAATCAAAAAAATCGATTAATTAGGCTATCAGGCAAAATTGTTGATGGTTGCCAAGATATTTATTCAAGGTCCCCTCCATTTGGGGGTCCAAAGAAGAATTAAATATATAATAGAGGGGGGTTCTCGAAAAAATTAAATTCAATCAAGCAAAGTCAAGATATTAAAGTCAATCAAATAAGATTAAAGTCAAAATTAAAGTCAACTAAGTAAAACCAAAGTCAATATATTAAAGTCAACCAAGTAAGACTAAAGTCAAAAAATTAAAGCCAATCAAATAAGACCAAAAGTCAAAACCCTAATAGAGTTCTAATTAAATAATAACTCTATTTAATAGAACTAAAATATAACTCTACTTAAAACAATTCTAATTAAAATACAACTCTACCTAAAACAATTCTAATTAAAATATAACTCTAATTAAAAGAATTCTAATTAAACACTAATTCTATCTAAACAAACCCTTAACAAAAATATATAAATAGGGGTCCTCACACCCTCTTTTCGTATCAAATCATAAACCCTAAGAGAAGTAAGTCAAAAAGCTTTTCAAGCCTCCCATAAACCCTAATTTTGAAGCCCCAACTCCTTACCTAACACCCATACTTCGATTTTAGCTTGAAAAATACCTAGAAGCCCTTCAGAATCACCCCAAAATCCATAAAAAATTTTGAAGAATTCGGATCTAAGAAAAAGATACCTTGTCTCAAAAATCAGAAATCAGATCCGGAGACAAAACGAAGCAAGGAGTACTGTACAAGAAGCGATTTTATCAGATCTGAGGGAATATAATCGTTGCATTCGAAGGTAAAATTTCTTTTATTTTTTTTCTATCTAGGTTTTTTTGTTAGCAATGTAGTATTATTTGGGATAAGTAGAGACCGGCGTTTTTTGGGCAGGGTTGGTTACTAACACCTTCCAACCCCGTAACGTGATCCCCGGACCCGTATTTTTCTTTCGTAGATTAGTTTATTTGCCTTTTTAGAGTCAAAGTTAGGTTCTTAATCCGTAATAACTAAGTGGCGACTCCCAAACCTCAAGGGTTAAAAGTGGATCCGCGCACCCCCCGGATCGAGGGTGCTTTCAGGGGGTTTTGGTCTACCTAGAGATTCTAAGGTAAGGGAGTTTGGTTGAGGGACAAAGAAGTTGTTAAGCACCTTTTCCCTCCCATCTTAAAATGATTACTAATATAGCCATTAAATGAAGCTTTAAAACTAACATATATTCCTTTTGAAACTAGAGGTTTTTCTATAAGTTAAAAAAAAAAAATTGGCTATATTCTAGTCTTGTAAAATTGATAAGAAGAGAAGATGAGAAAGTCATACATCAAAGTATATGTTTGCTGGATTTTTTTGTGAGTTAGAGACTTTGATAGAATCCAATTGAATTTCATTATTTAGGGTCTCAAAGCTTAAAACTAATTTATGTGCTCCCTTGGGAGACTTTATTTATTGGTTTGACTCATAGGCAATGTTCATGAATTGAACAAGACTATTAAGGGATCAAAACCTTATGCGTGAGTTGTTATTCATATGAGGATAATCTTTTTGTTGGCCTTAAGGGTTATGTATAGGCCCATAGGAACCTATATCCTTGCTTGAAGCCATTTATAGGTGAGTGTGTGCATGAAAGTGTATGGATGGGATGAACTTAGCAAGAGATTACCTCTAAGGAGGATTTACTCTCTAGCTCTATTAGTATTGAAGAAAACAAAATAAAGAACTATTATTCTAGGACTTTTAAACTGCATGGAAAGTAAATAAAATTAAAGACAAACTAATCTAGAAATTTAATTTGCAAGGAAGTAAAGAAGAACAAACTATTCTAAAGCTCTCAAGAAGCTTATTGAGGACTTATTAAGGGAGATTACCTCAAATAGAGATTACTCCCTACCCCCAAACCTCTAGACTAGAATTAAAGTTCTACATTACTAAAAACCATAAAGGAAAACTTGAATGAAACAACACTACAATTAAAGAATTGGGAAGTAAGAATAGGGTGATTAAAAGGGAGTTGTACTAGGACTTCTCCTACCTTCTTCTTTTTCTTCTTCCTTTTAGATTTTGTTTCTTGGGAGAGTGAGTGGCTATTTGGACAGAATTTTGGGAATGCTTAAGAGCCTTAAGAAAGGATTTGGATAGAGTTTTAGAGCTTTAATTCTCTTTCTCTTTTGCATCGGAATGGGTCACATATTTATATGATTTCAGAAGATCCTTGGGGATAGTTTGGTCTTAAAACCTAGATTTCCCATAATTTACAAGAAAAACCTTATAAAACGACTCTATTTATCCTTTATCAACTTGACCTAAATAATCTTTTACTCACTTATGGGTCTAGTTAATCAAGATGATCAATGAATAGATTAGTAAAAGCCCAATAATTTCTATAAAATTCTTTGAGGGGGTAAAGTAGTCTAAGTTCCTAAGCCTTTAGTCAAATGGAAAAGAATTAAGTTAAATGACATGTAATTTGGTGCTTGGTTTTGGACATTCTAGATAATTGGTTAGGTTAGCTCTCTAACAATTTGAAGAAAGATAAGTCATTAGGCACCAGTTCTAGAGACTTATCTAGGGTGGACAAAACGATCATAAATCTTAGAAGATGGTCAATTTACATTGAAAGTCATAGAATTACTTTGAGTTTTGAAGAAGGCTAGAGGGGTATGGAAGTGAATTGCTTTTAATGGGTCTCAACAAATTAGGGTTAGAGGAGTAATTCACCTTAAGTGAGGACCAAGAAAGACCTTGGGTCAAGTTAAGGAGAATGAGTAGATTACCATAGGACCTTAAGTGAGAAATAATTATGAGGTTTAAGGTATGGGTAATGAGGTAATTAGAAAGGGGATTAGATGAGGGAAAATCCAACTTAAAAGGGTATATGTGGTCATTTCCTGTGAAGAATTTCGTGAACACATAGGTAGGCTAATTGCCTAACTAACATGGTCAATAGCATGAAAGGACTAGAAATAATTGTGTTTGACCTTTCTTGAGAAAAGGTGTAGACACCCCAATTTGCACAAAGCCCATTAGGAATTTCTAAAAATCTCAAGTGAATTTTGATTAAAAATTCAAAACCCTTCAACGAGCTCACGTTGCATAAAAATTGTCACTTGGCATATTTCCTCATGCATACATGCACCTATGCATTTTCTCATATTTTTCATACTCAAACCTTGTCTATAACCCATCCATACAAGCCCAACCAATTACATACCCAATCCCTTAACCCATAAACTAATCCATTATTTCCTAACCCAACACCAAGTTCATTTTCAAACCTAGCCCAAATATCCAAACTTAAGTCCATGCCAAACCCATCTTCTTATAGATGACATATATTGGTCTTTCATAAGACACCAATACCCAATGCTCCAACCTAATTGGATGGTCAACTCCCCTTTGTGAAAATCCAAAATACCCTCCTCAAAAAGTATGGGTCAAACCAAAAAGGTACTTTGATCTTCAGTAAAAATCTCTAAAGTTGGGAGAACTTCCAATCCTACCTTCAAAAGGTGAGAATCTTCAAGTACATATATGAAGCTCTCCAATTAGTCCATTTCAAAAATATACATCCACCCCTTACTTTATGAGTTATTATAAATGAATCAAGGTCTACTTTTCACCATCACTTCACCTTTACATATTTCACTGTCCTATTTATTTTTTCAAAAATACTTTTGTTCCCTCACATCTATGTACCAATAAATCAAAGACCAAAAATTCTTTTATTACAAATTCCACCATTATCCTCATAAAAATGGAAAATCCAAAAAGAAATAACTTAAACCTTATGCCCATTCTCTTTATTTTTTGGGTTGAACCACTTTATCCTTAAAATTTTTCTAAAAACTTTATAAATACCCTCATTTTCTATGAGGAAGGCATGATCTAAAACTCCCATCTCTCAACCCAAAATCTCTACTCCATGTCTCATCTCCCAACCTTCAACTCAACAACTCTTATCTTTTCTAACCACATACCCTCTACTAAACCACTCAACCCTCAAGTTCATCTCTCAAGGCTCAAGTTCATTCAAGACTATCAAGGAAAAAGATAGGTTAGGATCTAGTTTATTTTTAAGTTTGCATATTCTTTTTCTATCCTTCTTTTTTTTTCTTTTTTAGAAGCCTTTAAGATGTAATGAAGAACCCTCATTCATCCCGAGTAGATTGAACCTCAACCTGGGCATAAAATACTTGGGACGATCTGATCAAAAGGATGAAGGTTGAAGCCCTTCTTAACCTATTTTTCTCTCATACATCATAATGTACACTATGCACACACACCACACCACACATGATTGGCCATGATAAAGAAATGTGTAATTCTCTTGATGAGGTTGAAACACTAAGTTTCTAGCCTAGCATGCATGCATCAAGGTTATGGATCTAAGAAAATTTTATCCATGAAATTTCTCTAAAATCTCAAACCAACGTTTTAATTCATATAAAATGTGATGACTCCATGGGATATCCTCTTCCATTGGACATTTTTCATGTTAACACTAATATTAAACCCTCTCTAAAAAAGGAACATGCCCACTATGTGTACACACTCATTTCATGCATCTCATGCATTTTTGTTTTGTTAATTATTCAAAATGGCTAAGTTTAAAAAGGTAACCACCCTAGATGGAGAGAATAGGGTGTCTAACACCTTCTCCATTCTTTAACCGAATCTTATTACCTAGATCTTAAGAAGACTATACATTTTTTCCATGAACGAGTCACTAACATGTCATGAAAAATAATTTTTCTAAAATATTGATTCGGGTGCCCATACACACCTATTTTCAAAAAACAATGATGATAACTTCAAATAACGTAGCATTGAGGTTCAAAGATGAACATTCTCATGTCTACAAAAGGCCAGTGTAATTTTATACTTGTGCACCACAAAGTAAAGGTCAGAAAAACAAATGGTTTAGCCATATGTTCCAAACGTCCAAGCCATATCTATGCTTGCCTGCTTAGTCTATATGATTAGGCAAAATCCATTTTTTTTATATCACTTGATTAATTAAATTTGATTCGTTTAAGTGGGTCCCACTTGATTGATTGAAATAATCTCGAATTAATCCTTACCATTGGATTCGAATAAACTCTCGGGTTTATTCGATCAAATTGAGATGTCTATAATAGTGATTATCATCTTTAGGATAGTTAACCAAGCTTGTGTCTTGACCTACCGAATTCTTAACTAACAAGTTCTAGTATTTTCTCTTTATTTATTTACATATTGCATGCTTTATTATTGTTGGACTGTTTTATTGGCATTGTTGGGTAGTCGTTGATCAATTACACTATATATATGCTTTATCCAAAGCAATGGTATATTAGGAACAATGAGACCTTTAATTTTCGAAAATGGGATTGATAATTAATTTTTTTTTTAAGTAGGACCCCCCACTTGTACCAAAAGTGCACCTTGTAAATACCATGTTTGAAAATAATTAATGGACAATATGATAAATCATTTTTGTAGTTTTTTTTTTTTTTCTTTTTCTGGGTAAGGTGGACTTGAATCCACAATTTAGAAGTTGCTTTGTAACGGGGAAAACCACATAAGTTATAAGTCTATGTCCCTTTCAAACAAAAGTTGCATTAAAAAAAAAATACAAGCGCATAAAGTGATTTTGCGAGATTGCACGGTGGTTACTTAGCAACAGTAATTTTTGCATTGCAAATCATTTACGGTAATTTGCACATTGCAAATGATTGGCATGGTATTAAGCAGGGCCAAAATTTCAAAGACCGAAAACATATGAGTCGTTGTTTGCTCACAAAGTCTCAGTGGTTGCCACGTCAAGTATACAAGGGTAATTTTGTAATTTACAAAGGTATTTTTGTAAATTATACGTGGGTACATGTGATTGGTAGATCTCAGATTTCTGTATCCTGTGTGAGTAAAATTTTCTGAGTAAAACAATTTTCGATAAGATGTCGCCGTCATCTTGACCTTTGCATGTAGAATGCCTTGCCTGTCTGATTTGATCAAACCCTTCACAGCAACACAGACTTGAGATTAGGTGGGACATATCAATGGGAAAATCTTTTATTTATGAAAACTGGGAGAAAAAAAATTGAATCATTTCAATACTACACAGTGGGAGAACAAAGACGGCAATAGTCAAAGATAATTAAAAAAGACACAAACCCATTTCTCACTCCCAGATGTTCTTCTTTCCGTGAAAAATGGTTAAAAGACGTGAAGAAATACCACTTACTTCTCAGGTACACACTGGGAATTCTTCATTGGATTCAGGCCAATCACGTCTACTCCAGCTTGGTTACAAGCAAGAACTAAAGCGCGACCTCTCGTAAAGAAATCCAGACTTTTTCCTCTCTTTTTTTTTTTTTTTTTCTTCTTTTGGTTGTTTTTGTTCCTAATTTTCATTATTTTTTGCTTCTCTTGGATAGATGAAATATGTGTATTGGATCATTTTTATTTTTTTTTGGTTTAATTCTGGTTTCTGGGTCTTGTTTGGAATTGCAGGGTGCTTTCAAATTTTGCATTTTCTTTTTCAATTATATCGGTGCTTACAGGAGTAACCACACTTTACAATACGGGTTTGAAGTTTGGGGGTCCAATTAGTTTCGTTTATGGATGGTTTATTGCTGGGTTTTTCACCATGTTTGTTGGGTACTCAATGGCTGAGATTTGTTCCTCCTTTCCTACTTCTGGTGGTCTCTATTATTGGAGTGCGAAGCTCGCTGGCCCCGATTGGGCACCTTTCGCTTCGTGGTTGACGGGCTGGTAACTTATCTTTAAAATTGTTCTTCTCTTCTCTGATTATATGTTGAATTGTGGGTTTGCACACTTATTTTTGTTCAATTTTACACAGTTGTTTTGATCACAATTTGCACTTATTATCTGCCTAGAGAAGATTCAAGACTTGTTTGGACTTCCAATTGCTGGAATAGAAGTGTGTGTGTGTGTTACTTAAAAGAAAAAGAAAAAAAAAAAAAAAAGAGAAAAATAATCCTCTGTTCCTTAGAATGTTCCTTTAGTTTGAGACTGAATTGATTGGAGGAACAGGGATTTGTTGGACCAACCCCAAAAATATTGGGATAAGGGGCTTAGATGGTAATGATGATGTCAAGGGAGATAAAGTCTTAATCTGGATCTTATCAGGAAAACAGAGATTCCATGATAAGTTTATTCTTTCTAATTTGTATATGCACCAAGTGAGAAAATTGTTGAATAATTTCAAAAATAAAATTCAAGTTTTTATATATATTTTTTTCTTATATTAGATTTTGGGGATTTTTGTGTATATACGGTTTAGTTCCACATTACTCACAAGTGAGAAAGTGGAGTATCTTATAAGAAGAAGTCAACATAGTTAATTGTATTTGTGTCACACCTTTAGGGCTTTGATCCGGTGCTTTGAGGTGGTACGTGCGAAAGGGCGATTGGGTGTTTTGAGGCACACTTTGCACTTTGCCTGTACGCATCGTTGCTGTGTGATAGATCGGGTGCACGATCACTTTAGTATCCGATCGGATACGATGGATCAAAATAGTACCTGATCGATAACGATCAGGTGCGTTGGATCAAGTTAGTACCTGATCAGAATTGATCAAGTGCATTGATTCATGATTGGTATCTAATCAGAGTCGATTGGATTTATTAGATCAAATGGCAACCGATCGGACACGATCAGAACCATTAGATCATCCAGATTCAACTAATCGGTGTTGATTAAAAGACATAAGACACATACCTTCGATAGGATGCTATCTGGATCGTTAGATCTAAGATCAGACACAATCCGATGGCTATTGAATAAAGAGACATTAAATCATGACTTTTAGTCAACAGACGCAAAAATGTCTATAAAAAGCCAATCAAAAATCAGATTTCTTTACTGAAAATTTTTGTTTTTTTAAGCTTAAGTATTTGGCATCATTAGTTGCTAATTTTTGAGTATTCTAAATTAAATCGGATTGTACATATTCAAATTTAATAATTTGAGTGTAGACTTCTTTATATCCAGAAAGCATTTGTTCGTTGACCTTTTGTGTACTGTGGTTCTAACCAATAAGGGGGAATATTTGTTTAAAAGTGATCGAATTTAATTCGAGCCTTGAAGTCCAAGAGCCATGATTTAATGTACTTAGGATAGAATCAGTTTGTCGTTTGACTTCTTAAAATCAAAATAATTACTAATTAGAAATTTTTGGTTATTTGCCTCTTCAATTTTGTACTTATTCTCCAGAGCTTTCCACAGTTCCTTAGTCAATTTGGCAATATGATAGATATCATAAATCGAGTTCGAGAGTGCATTGAGAATATGGTATTTTGCACATAAAGTCGTCTGTTTTTTGTTTCTTGCGCCTCTCTTTTAATGTAGTACTATCTTCTGGAGTAGCATTAGGAATGACTTCTTGATCATCTTTTAGAACATAGGCAATGTTCAAAGTAGTGAGGAAGAACAACACTTTTTGTTGACATCGAGTAAAGTGTTGTTCATCGAAACGGTCAAGGCGAGACATTTCTTGATTCATAACTTGGAAAGAATGAAAAGTCGAAGCCTCCATCGAATTGGAAACAAATATTTGTCTAAAACTATTAGAAAATTTACTTTGTGACTTGAAAAAATTCGATGAAGGAGATATTTTCAAGACTTTAAAGCTTGAATCAAATTCAATCTCTTTTAGACAAATATTCCCCTTTAATGGTTAGAATCACAATACACAAAAGGTCAACGAACAAGTGCCTTCAGGATACAGAGAAATTGACACTCGAATTATTAAATTGGAATATATATAATCCGATTTAATCTAGAATACTCAAAAATTAGAAACCGACGATGCCAAGTACTTAAGCTTAGAAAAAGGCAAATACAGAAATTTTCAATGAAGAAATCTGATTTTTGATTGGCTTTTTATAGTTATTTTTGTGTCTGTTGACCAAGAGTCATGATTTAATGTCTCCTGGTTTAATAGCTGTTCGATCGTGTCTGATTTTAGATCTAACGATCCAGATTACATCCTATTGAAGGTATGTGTCCCATGCCTTTTAATCAACACTTATTAGTTGAACCTGGATGATCTAATGGTTTTGATCGCATCCGATCGATAGCCACTTGATCTAACGAATCCCATGACTCTTATCGAATATCAATCATGAATCAACACACTTAATCTATTCTAATTACAAAATTGAAGAGGCAAGTAACAAAAAATTTCTAACTAGTAATTATTTTGAAATTTAAGATGTCCAACGAAAAACTAGTTCTGTCCCAAAATGGGTAAGACATTGCGACAAATACTTTTTAATGGAAAGCCAGTATGTAATAGGGGTGATACAAAAAATATGCAAGAATTGGTGCAAAATTGATGGAAGTGCACATTTTGCTCAAGTTATGTTGACGAGAATTTGTATGTTTGAGCAACCAAAGACATATGCTCTGACCTTCTTTAACATTCTCCATGAGATTATATGTAGAAACTGTGATTGTTGCTTTTTAGAATCTTTTCTGAACGACTTTAAGCTTTTCCCACCATTTATCATAATTTATTTGTTGTTACAAGTTCTTTAAAATATGATATGTACCGATGTACCTAAACTTGGAATGTAGTTTTATATCATTTATTTGGAGTCTTGAACCAAAAATGGACATTTGTTTTCGTCTTAACAAAACTTCAACTGTTAATACGAATTTCTTCTCCTCTCAAATTTTCTATTGCTCCCCAATGAACCTTTTGTTTTTCATGCAGGTTCAACATTGTTGGTCAGGTATCGCTGAGAATGTTATAATTTTTGAAGTCCAGACCTTCAATATATATTGTAATAGCCATTACAACTTCATATATAGAAGGCTCTAACAGTTTAAAAGACTAATTCATTTGCAGTGGGCCGTTACTACAAGTGTGGATTTCTCTCTTGCTCAGCTAATTCAAGTTATCATCCTACTTAGCACAAGTGGAAACAATGGTGATGGTTATGAGGTTTCTAAATATTTAGTTATTTGCTTTCATGGGGGAATATTGTTCTTACATGCTCTCATAAATAGTCTTTCCATCACATGGCTATCCTTTTTTGGACTACTTGCTTCTGCATGGAATATCGTAGGTATGAGGAATTTTCCTCTCTTTTTATCTTCTGTTTTCATTTCTGGGTCAAGGGAGGCTTCATCGTATAACTTTAACTTATTTTTGAATTTGTAGGTGTTTTGGTCCTTATGATTCTCATTCCAATTATTGCCACCGAGAAGGCTAGTACCAAGTTTGTTTTCACTCATTTCAACACGGATACTGGGAGTGGAATCCAAAGCAAACCTTATATATTTGTTCTGGGGCTCTTAATGAGCCAGTATTCTCTTTTAGGGTACGATGCTTCCGCTCATATGGTATGTTTTATTGTCATATTTATTGCCTTGTCATATAAACTTATTGCCTCTAGAAGCTATAGAACACTTTAACATTAAATAAAGTCTGGTTAGATTTTTAAACCTTTGAGGTCTCAAACAAGAGATGGCCATCAGACACCAACTCTTTTATCGAGAAGATTCACTTTCAAAAATAAAAAAAAATTGAAACATATAAGGTGCTTGAAGGGTTCGGCACCCACAATGCTTGACCCGGCTAACAATTGGGATTAAGGTGATTTTAAATTCACTGATGAAACCTTTTGGTTGTGAGATTGAACCCAAAATCTCTCACTCAAGTTGATACACATCAGCAATCTGAGCTACCAATTGGTGTAAAAAGACTCTTAATTTACTCATTTACTCTCTTTTTTCCTGTAAAATATGAAACATTTTCTTTTATTAGAAAACCAATTGGGCCTTTTTTCTATTTTAAAAATGGTGATTTTGGATGTCCTTTTATGTTATTTTATTCAAATGGATTTGCCGGAGAGTCATGCTTCCCAGGATGACTCATTCACTGACAATTATGTTCAGATGTAAGTTACTACACGCACCTTAGTAAAACCTTCACAAATTTTATATTACATCCAATGTGGCTTAAGAACTATTTTTTGTTTCCTTGAGACAATTTCCATTATATGTTCTCATGTTGTTTACTCCAAGTTTATTTAATCACTGAACCCTAACTTATTCATACTTGTAGACAGAGGAAACAAAGAATGCAGATAAGAATGGACCCAAAGGAATAATAAGTGCCATTGGCATATCGATCATTTTTGGATGGGCTTACCTACTCGGTATCACATTCGCAGTAACCGACATCCCAAGCCTTTTGGACTTGGACAATGATGCCGGTGGTTATGCCATTGCTGAGGTATTTTACCAATCCTTCAAGAGTCGATACGGTAATGGAGTTGGGGGCATCATTTGCTTGGGAGTTGTTGCCGTCGCCATATTTTTTTGTGGCATGAGTTCAGTTACAAGCAACTCAAGGTGAAAACCTCTTTAAAACCGATATCTAGACTTGTATGAGGTATTCCTTTAATCCTTTATTAGCTACTTAAGGAGCCCTTTTGTTTTATTTCAGGATGGCTTATGCATTCTCAAGGGATGGAGCTATGCCTTTTTCACCATTGTGGCATAAAGTGAATAAGCAAGAAGTCCCTTTAAATGCAGTTTGGCTCTCTGCTTTTGTATCATTTTGCATGGCATTAACGGTTTGTATTTCTCACTTTCGATTTCTAATCATGTGAACATATATTAAAATCGTTCATATGAAATTATGTGATTAACTGCATAGTCACCAAATTATTTGACTTATTGAAAAAGTTGCGATTAAATCATGACTTTTTCCTTCACCAATTTAATCATGACTTTTACAAACTTCACAATTAAATCACCAACTTCATGGTTAAATCACAAACTTTGTGATTAAAAACCAAAGATGAAATTGAAGCACTGGTAAGAGAAGATGACCTTGATGAAGATGATGGTAACCATTTTATTGATGGAACATTAGATCATGAGGATGCAAATGAGGATAAAAAACATTGAATATTTTTTATATTTGAATAATATAAATCTTGAATGTGTTGTGGATGCACGGATGATATCTATATGGGATTTGGTGATTTATTATTGTTGTTTAATATGAGATTTAGTGAAACAATATGAGAACACCACCTAGTATGAACAATTACACAGACATAGGCCTAGCTCGATTTCTTTCCGCTTTTTCTCTGATTTTTCCCGATTTTACCAAATTTACCCATGCCAACTTGATCCCGAATCCTGAGTTGTTGACTATGATTAACTATGAGTGTTGTGAACTAGTTAGATAAATGACTTGCCGAGTCATTATGTATAACATATATGATATAACCAAGTTATGCGGCTTAATGAGTAAATTAATTAATCCCTCCTTGTAGTTAACTGCCAATTTATTTTATTTTTCGTTCTTCTCTTGCTTTTATTATTTAAAGCTGATTGTACACCTTGTTTTCTACAAATCTATTACAGTCTCTTGGAAGCCTAGTGGCATTTCAGGCAATGGTGTCGATAGCAACCGTTGGACTTTACATTTCTTATGCACTACCCACCTTCTTTAGGGTGACACTGGCCCGCAAGTCCTTTGTTCCTGGACCTTTCAACTTGGGCCGCTATGGGATCTTCGTGGGTTGGGTTTCAGTCATTTGGGTCCTAACCATTACAATTCTCTTCTCGCTTCCCGTGGCAGACCCCATTACAAAGGATACTTTTAACTACACTCCTGTTGTGGTTGGTGGACTCCTCATCCTCACTGTTTCATCTTGGATATTAAATGCCCGACACTGGTTCAAAGGTCCCATTACCAACATCAATACTTGAACTAAAACAACATCGACATGTCAATTTACAGTAGTTGAAATTAAAGAACTGAATTACAATATAGTTCTTTTTTATCTTGTATCATGGCTACAGGGATTTGAAGCTCATCACATGGAAGGACGAATGGTAAGAATGTCTCCGAAGTTCAAGAATCCTTGTCTTACTGTTAAGTCTCCTTCGAATTTGATATGCATCATTTATTATAATGGAATCCACAGATTGTTCCAATAGTCTGCACTTGCTCGATCCATGGAAAGAATATTGTTATCTTGTTACAATGTTGCTCTTTTGTTAATAATTGCAATCATGTGACATGGATATATTTTCTTGAAAAAAAAAAAGGATACCTGAAGGTCTATTCTAGTTTAATTATTTCTATTACCGTGTTCCTGTTCATCTCTTGCTTCGAGCAAAGAGCAACTGAGGTATAAAAGGAGTCTGGATTCATCATCTTCGACATCTATCACCCTGTGAGCCTCACTTTTAAAGTTCCATTATTAATTTTTCATAGAAGTGAAGGTGACCGTTTTCCTTCTGATGATCACACAACATTCGTCTTGCCCTGCCGTACCTGTTCAAGACTATTTCCATTATTTTGATAATGACACATTTTTTATAATGCTATGGGCAGTTGACACTAGTGTTTTAAAAATTAGACCAAACTGATGGTCCGACTGGATTTTGTATAAAGTGCGTTGGTTCAAATAGAACCAGAGCATATCAAGAAACCATCGGATTTTACAGAATTGGTGATTCAAGCATCTAACTAAGTGAGCTGCAAGTTTTTGTGAAGCAATTTAAAATACTACTTTTTTTTTTTTTTTTGTAAAAATATTTTCTATGGGGTGAAACCTATACTATTTGTATTGATGGAAAAATCATGGCTTTTTACACACTTTTGAACTGCTTCATATTTACACTTTCGATAAATATGAATTTAGTTGTGGAATTATTTTGATTTGCATTTTTATTTTCTATCTCATGGTTTGAGCAGAATTTCATTGGTGAAATTGCATTTGTTTTCAATAGAACATGCTACAAATTGTATTCCTATTAATACTCTCAAATTGTGTGGAAAATTATAATTAGTCAATTTTAAAGATGGAGATGACCAAGTTTGAAGATTATGAAACCAATAGAATGTTGGGCCTCACGGCAAAAAGGGAGATGTCTTGAGTTCAAGCCCCCTTTTGGCCACCCATGGGGATTTATCTCAACTTTCTTGCTATATGTGGTTTGTGGGGGTATTGCTTGTACACACAGGATTTGGGGGAGATATATTTGCTCTAAGATGTTAGTTGTCGCATCCTCCTAGTCTAGCCTATGAATGTATGTCAGCCAAATACATTTTTGCATTTTATTATTAAATTCAAAATTCATAAAATATATATGAGATAATTTCTCGACGAACTTCTTTATGATATGCTATATACAAAAATGATGGTGAGTGTTTGAAAAAAATTTGGCAATCATATTCCTCATTGTCAAATCATAATTGATGATTATTAATATTAGATGCTTTCCTCCCATTACTTCTAATCAAGTCTCAAACAACCATATGAGGGTCACCTAGTCTCATCTTGTAAAAGTGTATCCATAAATTGTATAGATTACCAATGGTGGTTAACTCCAATAAAAAGACGAATGACATATCATACTTGTTTGTACGATAAATTGTATCGAAGATCACTACATCCCCAAAACATTGATAAGCCATTCGTGACCTAGCATCAACTTAAAAAAAATTTGTTGCCCTCCCATCTTCATCATACTGTATTGCATAAAAAATTATGGATTTTTGACGTGTTTTGGTTTGAAGTAGTTAAACAATTCCTACACATCTCCCCATTCTAACTGCTTGTGTCTAACATTCCTTAAATGATTGTAATAATCCTTATTATTGAAGTCGATCAGATCACCAACAAGTATTGCTAAAATTTTGCAAACTGCAAGTTTTCTCTTTGGATTGCTTCAACTAAATTCTTAGTTTCTTTTTGCATGTTTTGACCTCATATCTATTCTTTTCATTGGTTTAACAACCTTATGATTATGATTATTTTTGAAAATCGACACTTTTCATCGGGTAATATATATGTCATGTATAATTCACATTGACGCCTTACATCCACATTTAATATTAGAATAACTATTATTTATATTTTTCACGATTTGTTTTCCAATTATTATCTCATTTTCTATCGAGAAGCAGCACTGACAACGCTAGAAAATTATCATCAGAGGTTGCAGAATTACTTCAATAAAAGTGTCCATCACAGGCAGTTCAAAAAAGGAGACTTAGTGCTATATATAGTATTTCATAATACAAAAGAGCAAAACAATGGAAAACTAGGTCCAAATAGGGAAGGGCGATACAGAGTGGTAAAAGTGGCCCAAAAGGGGGTGTACTACTTGGTAACAATGCCTGGTTAGGAGTTTTCTGGATCGTGAAATACCTGTAATCTAAAAAGATACTATCAATAAATGAAAATTCATTTGATTGTTGATAGCTTGTACACGGAAATAGTTGAGATGGGTCCCTTTGGGGGTCCGAGTCTACATGGTTCTACTCTACCTTAATTGGTAGGGTATGGAACTGGTCGGGGCTCTACTCTGTACTGAGTGACATAACACTAAGATGGGCCATTTTGAGGGTCCGAGTCTACGTGGTTCTACTTTGCTTTAATTGGCAAGGTATGGAGTTAGTCAGATCCCTACTCTGTCTTGAATGATATAACACTAAGATGGGTTCCTTTGGATGTTCGGGTCTACCTAGTTCTGCTCTGCCTTAATTGGTAAGGTATGGAACTTGTTGGGACCTTACTCTGTCCTGAGTGACATAGCATTGAGTTAGGCTCTTTCGAGAGTCATGTCCTCGCAGCTTTCCACTACCTTAAATGGTAGAGTGAATAGTTTGATGACCACGCTCTGTCCTGAGTGATAGAGCACTGAGTTGGGCTCTTTCGAAAGGAAGGTCTTCGCAACTCTTCTCTACCTTAAGTGGTAAAATGAAAAATTGGACGACCAAGTTCTGTCATAAGTGACAGAACATTGAATTGGGCTTTTTCAAGAGTCAAGTCCTCATAACTTTCCTCTACCTTAAGTGGTAGAGTGAAGAGTTGGACGACCACACTTTGTCATGAGTGACAAAGCACTGAGTTGGGCTCTTTCAAGAGTCAAGTCTTCGCAGTTCTCCTCTACCTTAAATGGTAGAGTGAAAAGTTAGATTTGCCACACTTTGTCTTAAGTGATAGAACACTGAGTTGGGCTCTTTCGAGAGTTAGGCCCTCGTAATTCTCTTTTACCGTAAGTGGTAAAGTGAAGAATTGGACCGCTACGTTCTGTCCTGAGTGACAAAGAACTGAATTGGGCTTTTTTGAAAACCAAGCCCTCCCAGTTCTCCATTGCCTTAAGTGGCAGAATGAAGAGTTGGACGGCCACACTTTGTCTTGAATTTCTTCTCTGCCCTAATTTCTTCATCACACCTCCCTCACCCAACTACCTACCCCATTAATTTTCTTTAAACCTCATCTACCCACACATCAACCAATCACCTTTTCTCTCAAATCAAACACATCTACCCACACCCCTAACCTATACCTTCCCTAATCTACCCACATCAACCCATCACCTTTTCTCTATAAAAGAAAAATCTAATCTACCCACACCCCTAACCTATACCTCCCCCTAATCTATTATCATCATTCCCTACAAAACTCACATCTACAACCTAAACCTACACCCATCCTCTCAAGTCAAACATTCAACATCTCTCATCAACCCATCTCAACCCTTCATCTCCACCCATTTTGACACATGGCATCATCTCCCACACCCTCCCAAAATATCATCAACCACCTTCTTACACAACCCTTCTTTTAATTAAAATCCCATCTCCTCAACTCACTTCAGCAATTAATTACTTTCTTACACAATCACATCCTCTCAATCACTCTCATTTATTTTATTCCATCTAATACTCAACCCAAATGGGTTGAAAGATCCAACCCATTTGGGTTGTAAAACAATCCATTTACCCTTCTTACACAAATGCCCTTCAATCATCTCTAATTTACCCCCACTTTTCTCTTAAACCCCACACCATTCTACCACTTCTCTTCATTTTACCTCATTATATCCCTAAAATAACTCTTCAACATCTATAAATACCCTCATCCTCTTCCCAAAAATTTCTCAAACTTTTTCACAACAAAAATTCTCCCCCCAACTCTCACTACTAACCACTATTACCTATTCTTTCTCATCAATTCTCCCGTACTAACTCTACACCAAGTCTTACAAAACAAAAAACAAAAAAATAAAAAATCCATCTTCTCTCCTCATCTTTTCTCCAATCTCATACTAATCCTCTACAAAAACAATCACATCTTTTTACATCACTAAGGACTCAAAAGACTTTAAGAAGAAGAAGAAGAAGAAGAAGAAAAGGAGATTGGAGATACAACGTGGGTTCAAAGTGCACTCCCCCTCTCTCTCTACCCTCTCCTCCTCCCTCTTCTATCACCCCTCTCCCCTTCATTTTATTTTTAGAATGAATGGACCCCAAGGCTAAAGGTCTATAAGGGTCATTTCCATCAATGGAATGACCCTATGATCAAGCCAAAAATGAACCCCTATCTAGGGTACAAATGCACCCACGTGGCACGTTGTTTTTCACATCTTTTTAAATAGAAAAATGACCAAGTTTCTTTGAGGTTAACGCCATTTAGCGGGGAGAAAAGGACGTTTAACACCTTCCCTTTTCTCCAATCGAGCCGCTTACCCGAATCTCAAGGGTTGATTTATCCTTATCCAACGTGAGTCACTACGAGCCCAAAATGATAATTTTTCAAAATGTACATCGGGTGACCATTCACACCACTTACAACATGAATGGTGATAACTCCAAACCATCGTAGATGTGGTTGTCGTAATGACGAAATCACGTGTCTACAGCTTGGCGACTCCGTTGGGGAGTAAAGGCTCTACCCTCGTGTCAACTCGGTCATTTTGAAAAAAAAGAAAGGTTTCAAATTTTTTATTATTTGCAAGCTAACATTACTTGTTGTATTTGTTGTATTTATTTTTTGTAGGTTTCTTTTTATTTATTTACTCACTTGAAAAAAAAAAATAAATAAATAAATAAACCCGATTTATACTTTATTTATCCAATTATATGTCCTTTTAAGCATGCATATCATCAAAAAAATGAAAATTTTTTTTCTTTTTTTGGCCCAAGCCAATTTAATTAAAAAAATAAATAAATAAATAAATTTTTTTTGCTCAACTTGTTCTTTACGTCAGTCTTGGAAACTTTCCTCTTGGAATTTATTTTTATTTTAAGTTTTAAAGCTTCAAAAGTTCAAACGGATCATTTTTTTAAACTCAGGGCGTACCGCTCGCCACTATTTGATTGATCAAAATGAAAATTCAAAGCGATCATCGATTGGACCATAATAAATATAAAAATAAAAAGAGAAGTCCTTTTGTTATTAGTTCATTCGTTAAAAAAAATTGAAAAAAAAATGATGAAAAAAAAATTGATTGGTTGATGCGTAACCATGAATGTGCTATCCTTGTGGACTGATTATCTAAAAGGTCATGGTCTCTATAGGTATATTTTAATGTGCCTACATGATTGTAATGTGGATGTAATAGATTTGGTACTCTTTGAGCTATGTGGTATCCATGTAGAAATGATTTGATTTGGCCAACGGGCCCACTCATCTGGAAAAGGCCCCGGGCACACCCTATCCTATTTGCACACACCACTAGCACGTTACTTTACTGCATTGCACGCTTGCATGTCCCTAATAGCCAACGTGGTATTAGTGCGTGGCCCGATCACCTCGGAGATGCGACGTCATTCATGAAACCACAACTCCAATCACGTACCGTAAGGTATATAAAACTGGGGCATCAATACCGTTTGATCGGGTGATTCTGAAAGATATATTGATACACCCATGTTGGAGCGACCTGAGCCTTTGTCCTATTGTAAGCCGCACGGTCACATGTCCCGATTGCCAACGTAGTACTAGTACGTGGTCGGTCCCCTCACGGGATGCGAAAACCATTTATGAAAGCTACAACTCTTGACTCGTAGCCGTAGGTATATAAAAGATAATCCAAGTACATCAATTGCACTTCTTGGTCAAAACCAGTACCTAAGCAAAATCCTGCCCCGCTGTACCCTACTGTACGAGGGGGATAGATTATGTATATTCTAGACGAGAGGTACTTAAGTGGGCATTTGCTCAGTATCGTGCGCCACCTCTCAACTGGGGATCAAACTGGCTATTTTTGGCTTCAGAGAAGTGAATTGAAGTTTTAGATTATCACCTATATGGTATATCAAACTAAGTCACCACGTACCGTCTGATTGAGTACGCTTGAGAGGTATATAGGTGTGTTTGGGCAAGGGTGGCCAAATAAAAATGCATTGCACGTAGTAAGCTTAGAGTCTAGAAACCTTCCCTGTAAGTCACGACTCGAACTTATCATGGGTGTTCCCGGGTTGTTCATTGAATGGAACCTGATGATTGATGTATGTGAATAATGTGAATGATGAGATCAGAGTTTATGATTGTCCTCAAGGATCAAAATTTTGTTTTCAGAAATTAAAATGGGTGCACCGACCCAATAAAGAATCCATTTCTTGCAAAAATTCAATAATAACCCAGTCCATCTCGATCCAATAATCATGATAGGTCGGGCCATTTAAATCAAAATGGAATCAAATTTTCAAAAAAGAAAAGTGGTTTACAAAAGAAAAATATTTTCCAGAAAGTAGGTTTTCCAAAATGAGTGTTCTCTAGGAAAAAATATTTTCAAAAAAGAAAAGTATTTTCCATAAGAACAAAATTTTTTTGAAAGAAAAGTAATTTTACATGGACCTTGGAAATGTACTGAACTATTCTTTTGTGTCAACTCAGGATGCTAGCTGCAGGCAATAACCCAATCGACCAGTTGGTCAAACAACCATCATGGGGATGCACACCGTAGATAAATTTAACTTTGGAAAATTCATGTTAAGAGGTGCCATGTACTTCCATGAGTTTGAAATAGATTGAAACCTTTTGCGCGCTATGGCTAAGCGTTGGAACCCTTATCTTCACATCTTCCACATTGGGCATATGCACTTGTGTCCTACTCATAAAGACTATTGTGGCATCATGGGGATATCTACTTCTGGTCCTCTAGTCAGGCCTTCATTGAAGACAAGATATCCTGGTGACCTCGCCACAGACCTAAACATTTCAAAGGAAGAAGCCAAGGCCTTAGTCCGTAACGGGAGATTGGATTTAGTACCCTTATTGAGTCCATACCACTATCGTAGTCATCCCATCAATGTAAAACCAGAAGCTTGGAGAGCTACTAGAGACTTTCGATTGTGTTTAGGAATCTTAGCCCAATACATACTGACCTCCAAAAGTGAGGGTCAAACTGTTCCTGAGTTTTTCAAAGACATAGCTTCCCAACTCTCTAGAAAAGCCAATCCTGTACCTCTCATTCTAGCTGAAACCTTCTCAGGTTTGGATGCCATAAAAAATGGTGAGGAAAGGGATTTTCAAGGAAGCCCTCACCTACTTTATATGTGGCTTTGCGATCGTCTTAAAATTGTGGACATTCCTTCAACCCTCGAGTATAGCCCAGAGCACTTTTCCAAGAGAAACATGTTAGTGCGTCACAACTCAATTAAGGCTTCGAGCAAATGGTTGGATTCTCGTCTTGCCCATCATATTGGTTTGAGATGCCCTTGGTGGATGACGGACTACCCTGTTTTAGGTACTAAATGATCCTATTATGTCCGTTTGATTGGACTGGAGGAGACATCTTTTTACCAACCTGCCTTGATCCCAGAACAGTACGGAATACCTAAAGAGTTTTCGCTACCTCAACACAAACAATTCTTTTCTCCCGAACCATTGACTGAAAAGTTAGTGCATCTCATTGAGAAGGCTTGGAACAAACGCACTTTAGGGCATCCAAATGGATTAGCAGAGTTCAAGGAGCTAGTTGTTAAAACTAAGAGAAGCAAGCCTAATTGTCCTAGCAATCCTGATGATGATCAAAACAAATCTAAACATCCATGTAAAAAAGTCTAAGTCAGAGTTATTGAAAGCTGTTATTTAATGAAAATCCTATTTGTCAAACAATTTTCAATAGTTCAATAAAATTTCTTTTAGTTTCTTTATGGATAATCATTGCATAAATGAATTATTTAATGGGTTGGTGTACAAAATTCAAAATGTAATCTTCCTTTTCAAAATGTCTTACCGACTCCATGTCGATGTTAGTCCCGTGCTGATGAAATTTCTTTTTCAAAATATTTTACCGACTCAATGTCGATGTCAGCTCCATGCTGATGAAATCTTTTTAATTTTATCGACTCCTTGTCGATGCCAGCTCCGTGCTGATGTAATCATTTTTAAATTTTATCGACTCCATATCGATGCCAGCTCCGTGCTGATGAAATCGTTTTTAAATTTTACCGACTCCGTGTCGGTGCCAGCTCCATGCTGATGAAATCGTTTTTTAATTTTATTGACTCCATGTCGATGCCAGCTCCGTGCTGATGAAATCTTTTTTAAATTTTACCAACTCCGTGTCAATGCCACCTCCGTGCTGATGAAATCATTTTTAAATTTTACCGACTCCATGTCGATGCCAGCTCCGTGCTGATGAAATCGTTTTTAAATTTTACCGACTTCGTGTCGATGCCAGCTCCGTGCTGATGAAATCGTTTTTAAATTTTACCTACTCCGTGTCGATGCCAGCTCCGTGCTGGTGAAATCATTTTTAAATTTTACCGACTCCGTGTCGATGCCAGCTCCGACTGATGAAATTCTTTTTCAAAATCCTTTTACCGGCTCAATGCCAGCTCCGTGCTGATGTAATTATTTTTAATTTTACCAACTCCGTGTCGATGCTAGTTCCATGTTGATGAAATCATTTTTAAATTTTACCGACTTCGTGTCGATGCCTCCGTGCTGATGAAATCGTTTTTAAATTTTACCGACTCCGTGTCGATGCCAGCTCTGGCTGATGTAATTCTTTTTTAAAATCTCTTTTACCGGCTCCGTGTCGATGCCAGCTCCGTACTGATGTAATCATTTTTAATTTTACCGACTCTGTGTCGATGCCAGCTCCGTGCTGATGACATCATTTTTAAAATTTTACCGACTCCGTGTCGATGCCAGCTCCGTGCTGATGAAATCGTCTTTGAATTTTACCGACTCCGTGTCGATGCCAGTTCCGGCTGATGTAATTCTTTTTTTAAGATGTTTTGCCAGTCTTGTGTTGATGCCAACTTCGCGTTAATGTCAACTCTGAGCTGAATAACTTTTTTAAAAAAAAATTGTATACTTTAAAATAAATAACTTTACCCGACTTAATAAAACGTCATGCATTTTTCTTTTTGTAAACAAAATAGTAATGCTTGATCTTCTGTACCCAAAGGTGGCCAAATGAAAGAAATATAAGCTACCAGAGGAACCTTCGTATTTTCTCAGACCTTCCACCGTCATCATGAGTTCTTCCGAACCAGCACAACTCCCAGTAGTTGAAACGTCAGGTATCGATCCACAAATAGCAGCACTATTGAAAATAATTGAGAGGCAAGAAAAAATGGTACGTGCCGTGTTAGCCAACGCCAGCATCATGCAAGCCCAAACAATACAGCAACATGCGTCCGGATCAAATCAGGATTTACCCGAACAACCTCCATAGGGACCACAAACCACTATGCCTCCTATAGTGCCTGAATACCAGGGGCCCTCGCTCTATATTCCACAGAATCGACTACTTCCTATGGTCATTCCTGATGACGAATGCGATTATAGGGCCACAGAGGCCAAGAGTGCCACACATGAAAAACTGGCTCATCAAATCGAGTCTCTGCAGGAAGAAATGAGGAGGATGAAGGGCATCAACACTATGAGTGGAACTCGGTTCAAGGACCTCTGTTTCTTTTACAAAGCTCAATTACCGGCCAAGTTCAAATGTCCAGAATTTGAAAAATACAATGGGGTAGGGTGTTCGCTGTCACATCTAAAGTTGTATTGTGGGTCTATGTGCCAATATGACGAGGATGACAGGCTGTTGGTACAATTATTCAAAAGGAGTTTAACAGGGCCGGCCCTCAAGTGGTTCTCCCGATTGGACCATACACTCATCAAGAATTGGCAGGACCTAGTTGAGATGTTCTGGCACAACTATTGGTTTAATACGGATGTGGGACTGGATCGAAACGACATGGCTAAGATGGTGAGAAAACAGAGGAAAACAGTAAAAGAGTATGCCTAGAGATGGAGGGATCTGCTTCACAAGTGAGGCCTGCAATGACTGAACAAGAGATGAACACCACGTTCATCTCAACACTAGGGCATGCCTTTTATACTCATCTGGTTGGACACACTACAGGAACCTTCTCAAATTTAGTTCAAGTGGCAGACCGGGTCGAGGACGGGATCCGAACTGGTTTAATATTTGACTTCACAGCCCTAAGTGCAGCAGCAGGGACATCGGCACAGAAGAAGTTAGTGCCTTTTGTCAAAAAGAAAGAAGAAACTCAAGTCAACAATGTACAACCCAGCCAACCTCTTTTTATTCAGGCACCAGTTCAGAGACCACAGGCACCACAAGTCCCATGGGCGCCAGTACCTCGAGCTGCCTGGGTTTCTGCACCTCAAAACCAATTCAGGACGAATCCTCCACCAGTTGCACAATAGGCACCACTATATGGACAGAACCAACAGGCACGACCTAACGGGATAAATAGAGTGTTTACCAGGTTACCTATGACACTATCTAAGTTACTGCCAATCTTGCTCAGGGGTGAGTATCTTGCAAAACGTCCACCAAATCTTGAAGCTGCCAAAGGGCCAGGGTACAACTCCAATTTGTTCTGCGAATTTCACATGGGTGCACCAGGGCACTCCACAGATCAATGCTGGCAGCTCAAACATCAAGTACAAAATTTGATCGATAAGAAAGCTCTTATCCTGGATGGACCTGCCAACCCGCCCCAACAGTAGAACATCAACCAAAACTCCCTACCTACTCACAATGGAGAGAGAAGTGGGCACAGGGTCTATGGAGAACTCGACTTCAATCCCTCAGATTTAATAGCGCCTACCGGAGTAAAAATCAGGGTCCACTTAACAAAGGAATCAAAAGCACCTGCGGTTAACACAGTCAACCACCACACAATAAACTCATCCCAAAATTCACTACCACCTCTCAGATTGTCTGACTTCACCATCCACCCCACTCATCAAAATACTACTACCCAACCACCTTCAGTTATACCTTACGAATCACCGAGCCATCAAAATTCAACCCGACCTCCTCTTATTATACCCTACACACTATCAACTTCTCTGGGATCAACCCGACCCCCCTTCATATACCATACACTTCACCCTCGCGTCTACCGCTCGTCATTCCATACACGCCATCAACTCCTCACGCAACTCTTCCTATCATCACCACATCCAAATCATCACCACCACCCCTCATTCTCAGTGTAAGACCTGACCCACCTCCAACGACCATCCGCTCACCTAAACCATTCTCCTTTAGCTCCAACCAAGCAATTCCTTGGAGCTACGAGACCACCATCACCACAACCGTAGCGGTTGAGACCATGAAGAAACCAATGGTGGTTGACATTGGCCATATGACAAAGGAAGGGAGGTGCCAAAAGTTACCAGAAAAAGGGGTAAGCCTCATGGAAGAAACGAAAGAAACAGTGAATGAGGAAAAAATAAAGGAAAAAGGCAAGGGCAAGATAAACGAAGAGGGCAAAGAAGAGAAAACGGGGAAGGTGACAGACAAGGAAGCAGCAGACTTCATTAAACTCATTTGCAAGAGTGAGCACAATGTCTTCGACCAACTGAACAAACAGCCGGCTCAGATCAACATCCTGGGTCTGCTACAAAAGGCAGAAGAACATCAAGAAGCATTGCTGAGAATTATGAGAAAATTGCATGTACCTACAACTACTTCGCCAGCATAGTTAGAACAAACAGTGGGTCAAATCATGGCTCCCAACCCCATCGTCTTCACAGAAAGTGAGTTCGTGGACGGGGGCACGTCGAGCCACTAAATATCATGGTCATGTGCAAGGGCATGATGGTTGCTAAGGTGTTAATCGATAATGGTTCAGCCCTCAATATATGTCCTCTCGAAACCTTTCGAAAACTTAATGCGGACTGGTCGCATGTTAAACCCAACAATAAGGTTGTCCGAGGTTTCGACAGCTCAAGAAGAGATTCTCTAGGAGAGATAGATTTACCAATCACTATAGAACCCTGCACCTTCAAAGTAACATTCGAGGTCATGGAGATACCTACAACTTTCAACTTGCTGCTGGGCAGGCCATGGATTCATATCGCTGGGGCAGTGCCTTCCTCTTTGCATCAAAGAGTCAAATTTATCATGGGGCAGAGGATGATATCTGTACTATCAGAAAACTTGATTCCAGCTAGAAGAGCTCCGGACGTCCCCTTTATTGACATAGAGATGACGAAAGACAAGGCGTTATATCATTCTTATCAGTTTGATGCTGTTAACCATGTTGAAAAAGGGAAAGAGAAGGTGAAAATAGAACTATCAAGGGCAAATCTGATGATTGGTCGGGTCTTGAAAAAGGCAGGTTATCGACCCAGGCAAGGGTTAGGACCAGGAGGAAAAGGGAAAGCTACGCCAGTTAAAGCAAAGAAACATACTCCTTATTTTGGTTTGGGGTTCAAGCCCACGAAAAAAGATATTATGGAAATGAACGACAAAAAAAGGGAACCCCGGTTAGCCAGAAAACAAAATCGTGAGCCTAATGTCTGGAATCTGGGCAGGATTCCTCATATCAGCGTCAGTTTTTCGAAATCACAAGTCAGACCCGACAGTCTTTCAGAACCACTGTCAACAAAGCCAGCCAGAAAGAAGAAAATAGTGAGTTTCAAACTCCAGCACAGTCAAGAAGACTTAGTCGTTGAGTCCCAATCATCCTTTATAGAAGGCATTGATGTCTTATTCAATGGGGATTCCGATGAAAGTCTCTCAGAGACCGCTCTAGAATCCACAAAACTGTAAACCACCACGAGCCAAGAGAAAAAATCACCCTTCCCCACTGGCATCGACTAGGCATCATTCGTCATCCTACCAAGCTTGGGAGGGACTATGCCCCAATCTGACAACAATCAATTGGAGATCATGGTCATCTCCGAACCACCAATCAAATCATCCAACAAATCACTTGCTCATCTCATTCACCCCCTTAAAGAAGGGAAAGTTCTGAATAACTTGGAGGAATTCCCGTTAACTCTTGAGGATGTTGAGGCCTTAAAAAAAAAACGTCGTTAAACGAATCTAGTTTGCCCGAGGATCATAATGAGCCCTCGTCCTCGGGTAAAGACTGTTTTGAGGGCTCCCTATCTTTATTAATGAATTTGCGTGATTGTTCTTCTTATTTCAGGTATTCGAAAAGCAACAAAAAAATAAAAAAATCAAAAACTTCTCAAAAGACAAAAAAATAAAAAAGTTTTCAAAATTATAAAAAACTAGATATTTTTCAAAAGCCAAAAAAAGAGTTTTCAAGGGATCTGTCTCAATCAAATGAGTATCTAGATAAAACAGAATTTGAAAGGGACGAGTATGACTTTGATCTTGAATTCGACTTTGACCTCATGGGGATCGAAGAAGAGTCTGAGGATGAAATGGAGTACCGCCTAAAGAAATCAAGGACTTGGTAGAACGTCACGAGAAAGGTGTTCAGCCAAACATTGAGGATACAGATTCAATCAATCTTAGTACCGAAGAGGACTCACGAATTGTCAAGATCGGAGCCTTATTAATGTCGCAACAGAAAGAAGAAATGGTCGAACTCTTACGAAACTATCAGGACGTTTTCGCATGGTCGTACAAGGATATGCCGGGATTGGACACAGATCTTGTTGTGCACAAGCTACCAATTGCTTCCGAAAGCAAATCGATCAAGCAGAAATTGAGAAGATTAAAGCCAGAATGGACCCTCAAGGTCAAGGACGAGGTCATGAAATAGTTCGAAGTCGGATTTCTTGCAGTCTCTACTTACCCTGAGTGGTTGGCTAATTTCATTCCAGTACCCAAGAAAGATGGGAAGGTACGCATGTGTGTTGACTATCGGGACCTAAACAAGGCCAGTCCTAAGGATTATTTCCCACTTCCACACATCGACACTCTAGTCGATAGTACAGCAAGACACGACATGTTCTCGTTCATGGACGGCTTTTCAGGCCATAACCAGATAAAAATGGCGGAAGAAGACCAAGAAAAGACTGCATTTATCACACCATGGGGTACTTTCCACTACAAAGTCATGTCATTCGGACTGAAGAACGCAGGGGCTACTTACCAACGGGCAATGACCGTACTATTCCACGATATGATCTACAAGGAAATGAAGGTCTATGTAGACGGCATGATTGCTAAATCCGGCATTGAAGAAGATCATCTGGTGAATCTAAAGAAGTTGTTCAACAGGCTGAGGAAGTATGGTTTAAGGCTAAATCCTGCAAAATGTGTATTCGGGGCAACATCGGGCAAACTACTGGGTTTCATCGTCAGCAGAAGAGGCATCGAGATAGATCTGACAAAAATCAAGTATATCCTCGAGATGAAAGCTCCCGTTTCAGAGAGAGATGTTAGGGCATTCTTGGGGAGAATACAGTATATTAGCCGTTTCATTGCTCAGCTTACACCTATCTGTGAGCCAATCTTCAAGCTACTCAGGAAAGACACACCAAAAAAGTAGAACGAAGACTGTCAGGAAGCATTCGATAAGATCAAGCAATATCTGCTCAATCCACCAGTCCTAGTCCCTCCTACTCCAGGGCGACCCCTACTTATGTACATCTCAGTGCAAGAAACGTCAATGGGGTGTGTACTGGGGCAACATGATGAATCGGGACGGAAGGAACAGGCCATTTACTATCTTAGCAAGAAATTTACCGAGTATGAAGCAAAATATTCGACACTTGAGAAGACTTGCTGTGCATTAGTTTGGGCATCTCAACGACTAAGTTACTATTTTCTTAGTTACTCAACTATGCTTATTGCCAGAATGGACCCCCTGAAGTACCTTTTCGAGAAATCGGCATTAACAGATTGTACGGCAAAGTGGCAATTATTATTATCTAACTTTGACATCACTTATGTCACTCAGAAGACCATCAAAGGGCAAGTCATCGCGGATCACCTCACCGAGCACCCATTGCCTGATTACGAGCCATTAAAAACAAACTTCCCCGATGAAGCCATACTGATCATTGAGGTTGAAGATGATAATGAGGAGCCAGGCTGGAAAATGTATTTCGACGAAGCAGCCAATCAGAAAGGAAACTGAATAGGGGCAGTTCTGATCAAGCCAGATGGATCCCACGTGCCAATCGCAATCAGACTAAAATTCTAATGTTCTAACAATGAGACTGAATACGAAGCATGCATAGCAGGGTTGAAGGCAGCACTAGATCTCGAGGTAGATGAGATCGATATTTTCGGAGATTCAAGCTTAGTAGTTTATCAGACGACTGGAAAATGGAAGACCCGAGTGCAGAGACTGGTCCCTTACCACAAGTATCTGGAAGAACTAAGCTCGCGCTTCGATAGGATTTCATTCATGTACATGCCGAGAGCTAAGAATCAGTTTACAGAAACTAAAGTAAATGAAATTAAAAGCAAGTAAACTTATGAAATTAAAACACCATTGGAGGTGGATCTACCTAGAACATGTTGATGAGCAATTCTTAGTTTCAAGCCTTTTTATAACTCAATCGTAAGGGGTTGGTGTTAGCTCCTTAGATTGGAAAGTTTTGCAAATGAAATGAAATAAGAGAATATAAACAAAGTAGAATTCTTTGAAAATTTCCTACTACCAATTATCTAGTTTAAGCATACTTTATCTTGATCTACTCTAAGCATAAAGTATCTATATTAAGAATAAAATGTACAAGAAACTTAAAGAGAATTCATAAGTATTTTAAATAAAAGAAAGGCATGAAATTAAAAATAACACAAGAACTTGCTCTAGGCTTTTCCACTCTCCAATGGAGGGGAACTTAGCTTAATGTCATTGCAAGAGAAGGAAGATAAGAGATGAAAGAACTTTTCTTCATTTCATGGAGAAAATTACAACTTCTTCTTCTTCTACTTCTTACAAGACAAATTAGCCAAAAGAAAATAACTAGAAAATGAAAATACAAAAAATAAGAGAATAGGCAAAGAGCCTTAGATTAAAGGAGTCTTGGATAAGAGAACCAAGATGGGACCCTTTCTCTAGAAATGAAGGCTCTATTTATAGAGAAAAAATGTGTGTAGAAGAGTCTAAAAGTAGCCTCCACTTTTCTTTGCACAAAAAAATAAAAGAGGAGAATATGACTTAAGGATTAGGGCATTCAAAAGGATTAGGGCATTCCAAAGTGGGCCCAAATACTTTTACCTTGAGATTTTGATTCCAAATTGTTGATTTTCTGCACAAGAAACACACGTAATTAGATTTATCTAGTAAATGAATTTATTTATATATAATTAAGCCTAATTAACATGCAACGTGGTGGTTTAAGGCTTATCATGATTATTATCTTAATATGAAGAAATAGGTACAAAAATCAATATAAATATCCAGAAAATGTGTGTATAATTGAGTGTTTGGAGACACTCATCACACCCCCAAACTTATCTTTTTCTAGTCCCTAGAAAATAAAACTGCCACTTTCGCAGGTACCTCGACTGCATTTAGCGAATGCAGCAAGCCCTTGAACCGCTAGGTTACCCCTAGTGGACGAGTTTGACTTGTGAGGGTTTGCAGAAAATATATCCACAAAATTTGAAAACAACTTTGAAGTAAAAATAGTCAAAATCAAAACTTATATTGAAAAACACAAGTCTTTTTTTTTTTTGGTTTTGTCAATAAATTAGAAGTACTGCTTGGTATAGAGTCCCAACCCTTATTTCTCTATGACAAAACTTAGACTTAAATTGACTTTTGAGCGATAATGATTCTAACTCAGAAATTTAAGAGATTCGATTTCCTAAAATGAGTTTCAACCTTCTAACTACTCAAGAATAACTGGAGTAACTTAGGGTTTAATTCTAAACTTAGCATCCTGTCTAGGGTAGTGAGAAGTGTGGATATTCACTTTAATACCTCTAAGGAGCTTTATCTGTGATATTCCAATATACTCACATTTTTACACTTGATGGCTTTCACCCTACTAAAACTTTACATAACTTTTGGATCTTTGACTTTTTTTTTTTTTTAAAAAGGTCTCTCCTTTTTTTCTATTACTTATTCACTCTTTTTCTAAGAAAAGTAGGCAGCCCTTTTCAAGGTACCCAGTCTAATTCAATGGTTGCTGTACAAGGTGTATACAACCCAGTTCTTTTTTCTTCTAATCAGCCAACCAATTGAACAAGGAAGTCAAAGTTTATCAAACCTAGTTTTTCCTTAAACTCTAGGTAGAAAGAAGGTAATAAGCTCTCTTAAAACAATCTAGACTCTTGGTAACCTTATTAGAAGTGACTATAAATCAAAAGATAACTTTGCTTTAATTTTTGCCTAAGAGAAATACCAATGGGGACTCCAGATCATAGCTTCAATGAAAGACTGATTAAATATTTTCACTAAGTGCTTAAAAGATACAAGCTAAGACTTTGAGAAAAATACAACAAAGTTGCCAACCAAATATATATATTTTTTTTTGTATAAAAGAATAAAATAATAAGTGGAAATCCGACCCATACACCCCCAAACTTAAACATTATATTGTCCTCAATATTTCAACATATACATGCAAAAATAAAATTGAAATTGACAAAATGAAATGAAATGGGTTAGATAGCACCTGAGAAAGACCCTATAGTCCTGTTGATATTTAACACAATGTCCCTTGAAGTGCATGGATTGCCTCCCAGAAGTGCTAAGTTTAACGTCTTTAGCTAGACAAAAACATAGTTAATTTTGATAGACGGGATCATCGAGAAAAAAACTTCCTCCTGCGAAACATACTCAAGAAACGGTTTGAGACGTTGGCCATTCACTTTGAAAGTGGATCCGTCCTTAGGATTAAGGACTTCAACAGCACCATGGGGGTAGACGGTTTGGATAATATATGGGTCAGTCCATCGAGACTTAAGTTTTCCTGGAAAAAGGTGGAGTCTATTATCATACAACAAAACTCTTTGATTATGAATGAAATTCCTCCTAAGAATGTGCCTATCGTGAAAGAATTTGGTACGCTCTTTGTACCTTTTGGCACAATCATACGAGTCATTTCTAATCTCTTCTAACTCGTCTAGTTGTAACTTTCGCTTCTCACCGACTTTATCAAAATCAAAGTTGAGGCGCTTGATCGCCCAATATGCACGATGTTCTAGTTCTACAGGGAGATGGCAAGCCTTGCCAAAAACTAACCGGTAAGGAGACATTCCTATGGGTGTTTTGAATGCAGTCCTATAGGCCCAGAGTGAATCACTCAATCTCAAAGACCAATCTTTCCTTGAAGGATTGACTATTTTTTCTAAGATAGTTTTTATTTTCCTGTTAGAAATCTCCACTTGCCCACTTGTTTGTGGGTGGTAAGGTGTGGCAACCTTATGCGTTATGAGGTATTTCTTCATCAACGCAGCAAAGATCTTGTTGCAAAAATGCGAGCCACCATCACTTATGATAGCTCGCGGAGTACCGAATCTTGAAAAAATCGTCTCCTTGATGAATTTTATCACAACCTTGTGATCGTTAGTTCTACATGCCACAACTTCGACCCATTTTGACACATAGTCAACGGCAACTAGGATGTATTGGTAACCCTGGGAGATAGGAAAGGGTCCCATGAAGTCTATACCCCACACGTCAAAAATTTCGATGATCAGGATAGGATTTTGAGGCATTTCATTTCTCTTAGAGATTTTTCCTAATCTCTGACATCTATCACAAGATTTGCTAAACTCGTGGGCATCACGAAAAATACTAGGCCAGAAAAAACCGCATTGTAAGATTTTCATGGCGGTCTTCTTACCACTGAAGTGCCCTCCGCAGGCATGATTATGGCAAAACTCTAGGATACTGACTTGCTCACAGGTTGGAATACAACGTCTAATGATTTGATCGGGACAATACTTAAATAAGTATGGCTCATCCCAGAAATACCATTTTATTTTTGACAGAAGACGAAGTTTCTCTTGACTAGTCATTTCGACTGGGAATTGACCTGTAACTAGGTAGTTGACAATGTCCGCATACCATGGAGCATTGGCTTGAGAGATTTGCATAAGTTGCTCATCGGGAAAGGATTCAGAGATGGGTAAGGATTCCTCGAATGGCTTGTTAACTATCCTAGACAAGTGATCAGCTACGACATTTTCTGCCCCTTTTTTGTCTCGGATCTCGAGATCAAACTCTTGTAGAAGTAGAATCCAACGGATTAACCTTGCTTTAGCATCTTTCTTTGATAGAAGGTACTTCAATGCTGCGTGGTCTGTGTAGATCACGACTTTAGATCCTATGAGGTAGGGGCGAAATTTTTCAACGGCATAGACCACTGCTAGCATTTCCTTCTCTGTTGTAGAGTAGTTAAGCTGAGCATCGTTAAGGGTTTTACTAGCATATTGGATAACATGAGGTTGTTTTTCAATTCGCTGACCCAAAACAGCGCCTATTGCATAATCTGAAGCGTCGCACATAACTTCGAATGGAATGCTCTAGTTTGGAGGTTGAATAATGGGTGCCGAGGTTAACTCGGACTTGAGCTTGTTGAACGTAGAGAGACATGACTCTGAAAAGTCGAAAGGAACATCCTTTCCCAATAGCTCACATAAAGGCTTCGGGATTTTCTCGAAATCTTTAATGAATCTACGATAAAACCCGCATGGCCAAGGAATGACCTAATTTCTTTGACCATTCTAGGAGGTGGTAATTTTTCAATTAGACCTACCTTTGCCTTATCTACCTCAATCCCTTTAGCAGAAACAATGTGCCCTAGCACAATCCCCGATGTTACCATGAAATGGCATTTTTCCCAATTGAGGACTAGATTGACCTCTTTGCAACGTTGAAGGACCAAAGTCAAGTGATGGAGACATTCCTCAAAACTTGGTCCGAAAATTGAAAAATCGTCCATGAACACTTCGAGATATCTTTCTAGCATGTCAGAAAATATACTCATCATGCACCGTTGAAAAGTAGCGGGTGCATTGCACAATCCAAAAGGCATGCGACGATACGCGAAAGTTCCAAAGGGACAGGTGAACGTTGTTTTCTCTTGATCGATTGGAGCAACAGGTATCTGGTTGTACCCGGAATAACCATCTAAGAAGCAATAATAAGAATGTCCTGCTAGACGCTCTAACATTTGATCAATGAAAGGTAAGGGGAAATGATCCTTAGGAGTCATCGAGTTGAGTTTCCTATAATCGATACACACTCTCCATCCATTTTGGACTCGAGTGGGGATTAATTCGTTGTCTTGGTTCACTACCACAGTGATACCAGATTTCTTAGGAACTACTTGTATAGGACTCACCCAACGACTGTCAGAGATAGGATAGATAATACCCGCATCTAGCAATTTCATCACTTCCATCCGAACCACGTCTTTCATGACAGGATTTAGTCGTCTCTGAGGTTCTAAGGAAGGTTTAGCAAAATCCTCTAAACGAATGTGGTGCATCACCACAGATGGACTAATTCCCTTGATGTCAGCTATGCTCCAACCAATAGCTTCTTGATGTTCCCTTAATACTCCTAACAACTTTCCCTCTTGACTTCATTGAGGTGAGAGGAAATGATCACAGGCAAGGTTTGATTCTTGCCAAGAAATGCATATCTCAAGGTCTCTGGAAGAGACTTGAGTTCTAATTTTGGAGGCTCGACATGAGAAGGAACAAGATTGGATGTGCGCACAGGAAGACTTTCAGCTTTTGCGTGCCACCGCACAGAATCTAAGAGTGGAACGGATTCAAGCAAAGCATTGACTTCGCTTATAGACTCTTCTACGTCCAAGTCAAGGCCAAAGTGAGCCAAACATTTGTTAGGGGATCAGAGTACCCTAACTCTTGATACGTTTGATTGACTAGCGTATCTATCATGTTCACTTCCTCCATACCATCATCTACATCAATTCCTTGGAAATTGTGGAAGACGTTCAGTTTCACTTTCATATCCCCAAATGCTAAAGTCATAATTCCGTTTCTACAACGAATGACTGCGTCAGACGTGGCTAAGAATGGACGTCCTAAGATGATAGGAATATGACTATTCGAATTGATGACTAGCTCTGTGTCTAAGACAACAAAGTCAACAGGGAAATAGAAATCTTTGACTTTAACTATCACGTCCTTAACTATACCCTTTGAAATTTTTATGGACTTATCGGCTAGACTCAACGTGATATCGGTGGATTTCAAAACCCCCAAACCTAATTGTTTATAAATCGAATATGGTAAAAGGTTCACACTGGCCCCTAAGTCTAAGAGATATTTTTCGACCACTTGATTTCCAATATGAATAGAAATTGTCGGACATCCAGGATCCTTAAATTTTGGTGCAATCGTTTGTTGGATGAGTGACGAAGCTTGGGCTGCCATAATAGCTTCCCGAGGAAATGGTGTTTTCCTTTTAGCTGTGGTCAAATCCTTTAAGAATTTCGCATAAGAAGGTATCTGCTTAATGGCATCTAGGAATGGGATATTGATATGCACATTTTGGAAGACTTCTAAGACACCCTCAAACTGCTTACCTTTTTTAGAATCTCTAAGACGATGGGGAAATGGAGCTTTTGGAATTGGCAAAATGATAGGAGGATTTTCCAAATCTTTCTCCTTCTCTGTTGGAGACTCTATGGCTTCTTTTTGAACTTTGTCTTTTTCTAAGACTTTTTCTCCCGTGTCAATAGGTTGGACCTTGTTGTCCACCTTCTTTCCCGAACGCAAGATGTGGATAGCCTGGACTGAGTCTTGTGGAGCTCCAGAATGGCTTCCTACTTCGTATTGACCTTTTGATCCATTTGGAATCATAGGTCGACCTCTAGGGTTAGGGATAGTCTGACTAGAAAATTGACCTTTCTCTCTCCCACTCAAGGAAAAAGCTAACTGCCCCAACTGAACCTCCATCTTAGCTATGGATTGCGCTGTGACCTGGTTAATTTGAGTTTGATTTTGATGGGTTTGCTGTTGAGTTTGGATGAACTGCTGTTGCTGTTTCATCAACTCGGCGATCATAGATTCTAAGGACGACTATTGTTGGGCAGGCTGCTAGTAATTGATCATGGGATCTAGTATGATGGTTCTATAATCTGTAGATTGTTGGGTTGATAAGGGACTTGAGGAACAATGGCTTGGTTTGTGGAAGAACCAGATTGCCTAGGAAAACTCCTATTGTAACCTGACGGACCACTAGATTGAATAGGTTCGTTCTGTCTGTATGAGAAATTAGGATGAAACCTATTATCTGGGTGATACGTTTGGCTAAAGAGTTTGGAGTTGGCTTCTTAAAAGTACTATAGCCATTAATCGCATTTGCTTGTTCAGCTTTGATTTGAGGCAAGGTGGGACAACACTCGACCAAATGGTCATTGCCGTCGCATATGACACACAAAGAACTCGGTTCGACAGTCACTTGCGAAATTGTACGAGGGTCTAGGTGAGGTTTGGATGCTGAGATGGTAAAGGCATCTAACTTCTTCGTGAGATTATTCATCCCACTCACTAGACTACACATGACATTTTTGAGATCAGGGTCTGCCTTCATCTCATACATGCCTGTCTTCCTAACCGGATCGTCTCTATCAAATTCTTCTTGGTTAGTGCTCCAATTTTGAGCACTCTCAGCTAACTCTACGAGGAAATCGTACGCTTGGTTGGGAGTCTGGTTCATGAACTGACCCTTATGCATTGACTCGACTAAGGTACGTTGATTCATTGTTAATCCTCTATAAAAACTTTGCACCAACTGTGCTTTGTCAATGCCATGGTGTGGGCACTTGACCAATAAATCATTGAATCTTTCCCAAGTTTGGGAAAATTCATCATCAGGACGGGCTCTAAAATTTCTAATAGAGTCCTTCATTTTCTCAGTTTTGGCCACGGGGTAGAATTTGGCCATAAATTTTTTTGATAGAACATCCCAGGTAGATATGGAATTGGGTGTTAGGGAGTTCAACCACGCAGCTGCATGGTCTTCCAAGGATAACGGGAACAAATAAGCTTGATACTCTCCTCATCTAGATTCTGATTTCTAAAAGTTTGACATATAGTCAAGAATCGATTAAGATGGGTGTAAGGTTGTTCACGCTCTAAACCGTGGAACTTAGGGAGCATATTGATGGTGGCAGCCCTAATTTCAAACTGAGGTGCATTGTTCAACGGTAAAACAATGCATGTGGGAGGAGATGCGGAAGCTGGAGCGAAGAGCTCATTGAGAGTTCGCTCTCGATCACCCATCATAACTACTGATGGTGTCTTGCGTATCCTACTGATGGTACGTTCGATCTCAGGATCAAATGGTTCTAACACGTTATTTTGTGAACGTCTACCAAGCATACAAATCACACAGTCGATCAAACAATCACGAAAAGAAAAGACTGGACCTAGATAGGTTGCCTAAAGCTAGACAGCTCCTAACTGGGTAGAAATAGCGCAACTAGCCTTCCAACTCGGTTCTATGAAGTCAAGTTTGAATCATTCGGATCTCCAGATCGGAGGAGGCGCATAATGCATAAGCAAGAGCACGCTTAAATACCTTCCTTTCTTGAATAGACTGAGTCTATCCCCTCAAAGGGCAAGATCTTACTAGATACAAAAATGACCAAGAAGCGCAATTGGCACAACTTGAAGCGGAATTTCTCCTATTGAGCTCGTGGGCCCTATAGTCAAGTCTAATTGATTTTAATTAATTTGATTGGATGACTAGTGAATTGATTATCCTAATTAGAGCAAGGAATTGGTAATGACTTCCAATCCTTATCTTATCATGCCATCCCTAGGAGAGGGGTGCTCTTTACTACTTAATTAACTATTCCAAGTGTGTGCAAATTGGAAAAATAACATACAAAGGCAAGGAGTAACCCACTAGCAAAGAGAGGCGTGGGTGTTTCGGGATTACCTCCCGTGCTAGACGGGGTGAAGACGGTTTGAGTCGACTTAGGCCACCAACTCCAATTTTGGTGTACGAACCTAAGGAGCCGTGACGGTATTGTCCACTCGTCGTCCTTCCTTAGTTTATTACAATCCAAGCCTTCTTGGATAATTAATAAAAATTACAAGAAATCCTATACAAGAGTTTCTAAAACAGAAAAAATAAACCTAACTAAAGATTAAAGGAAATTGAAAGAAAAGAGGAAAAAAAAATGTTCACATACAAGAAGCAAAACAGAAATGTTAGCAGAAATGATAGTAAATGGACTCAAAAATAGAATCTGACTTACCGCAATCTTGCTGACTTAGTCACATTTTATAAAAAATTTCGTTCTACCCCAAATCGATATACACTAATAGATAATCGAAGATCGAAGTAGAAAGTTACAGTCAATTTAAGTTCTGCTGTTAAGGGTGAAAAAGAAAACGAGAATGACTTTTTTTTTTTCAATTTTTTTCCTTCTTTCTTCTCTCTTAAAATCTCAAGAATACTTGAACTTATAGAAAGAAACCAAAAAAAAAAAATAAAATAAAAAAAAATGAAAAAAAATAAATTTTAAATCAAAACTTACCACTACTACCTTTACCTTTCCCCGGCAGCGGCGCCAAAATTCTGATGAGACTATCGTTGTTCTTCTCACCGGAGTTAATAATAATCTTACGTTTACCTTACTTGTGGGGCAAGTAGGGGATCGAACCCAAGAGAAAGGAGGAATAGAGTTAAGCTAAGAAGATAAAATTCAAATTAACTAAAAGGAATTAAAACTGTTTTTCTTTGTATTTTTGAACTTATAAGAAAATGTAAAATTACTAGAAAAGAAACTAAAGTAAATGAAATTAAAAGCAAGTAAACTTATGAAATTAAAACATCATTGGAGGTGGATCTACCTAGAACATATTGATGAGCAATTCTTAGTTTCAAGCCTTTTTATAACTCAATCGTAAGGGCTTGGTGTTAACTCCTTAGATCGGAAAGTTTTGCAAATGAAATGAAATAAGGGAACATAAACAAAATAGAATTCTTTGAAAACTTCCTACTACCAATTATCTAGTTTAAGCATACTTTATCTTGATCTAATCTAAGCATGAAGTATCTATATTAAGAATAAAAGGTGCAAGAAACTTAAAGAGAATTCATAAGCATTTTAAATAAAAGAAAAGCATGAAATTAAAAATAATACAAGAACTTGCTCTAGGCTTTTCCACTCTCCAATGGAGGGGAACTTAGCCTAATGTCATTACAAGAGAAGGAAGATAAGAGATGAAAGAACTTTTCTTCATTTCATGGAGAAAATTACAACTTCTTCTTCTTCTACTTCTTACAAGACTAATTAGCCAAAAGAAAATAACTAGAAAATGAAAATACAAAAAATAAGAGAATAGGCAAAGAGCCTTAGATTAAAGGAGTCTTGAATAAGATAACCAAGATTAGACCCTTTCTCTAGAAATGAAGGCTCTATTTATAGAGAAAAAATGTGTGTAGAAGAGTCTAAAAGTAGCCTCCACTTTTCTTTGCACAAAAAGACAAAAGAGGAGAATATGAGTTAAGGATTAGGACATTCCAAAGTGGGCCCAAATACTTTTGCCTTGAGATTTTGATTCCAAATTGTTGATTTTCGGCACAAGAAACACACGTAATTAGATTTATCTAGTAAATAAATTTATTTATATATAATTAAGCCTAATTAACATGCAACGTGGTGATTTAAGGCTTATCATGATTATTATCTTAATATGGAGAAATAGGTACAAAAATCAAGATAAATATTCGGAAAATGTACGTATAATTGAGTGTTTGGAGACACTCATCAAACGCTCCCCTCAGATGCAACGCCAAATGATAGAAGGACCATTCAGAAGCTAGCAGAACAATTTTTCTTGAGCAACAGTATTCTGTACAAGAAGTCACACTATGAGATCTTACTTAGGTGTGTGGCAGAAACAGAAGCGAAATGGCTAATTGAGACTGTACATGGGGGAGTCTATGGGCCCCACATGAATGGTCACATGCTGGCTAAGAAGATCATAAGGATTGGATACTATTGGTCGACAATGGAGAGCGACTGCTATCAGCACGTCCGCAAATGCCATCTATGTCAGATCTACGCCAACAAGATTAATGCCCCACCTTCAGAACTACATAATATGACCATTCCTTGGCCCTTCTCACTCTGGGACATGGACGTCATTGGGCAGATCTCGCCAAAAGCTGCAAACAGACATCGTTTCATCCTTGTCGCTATCGATTACTTCACAAAATAGGTAGAAGTTGTATCATATGCCAATGTCACCAAAAGCAACGTCATGAAGTTTGTCAAGAACAACCTCATTTGCAGGTATGGACTTCCAAGCGGATTAGTAACTGACAATGCCAAGAACTTTAAGAACAAATATATAATCAAAATGTGCAAAGACTTCCAGATCACTCATCACAACTCTGTACCTTACAGACCTAAGATGAATGGAGCAGTCGAGGCAGCCAACAAGAACATCAAGAAAATAATCGAGAAGATGGCAGTTACATACAAATATTGGCACGACATGTTGCCATTTGCACTACACGCTTACCGAACCTCGTTCAGAACTTCGACTGAGGCAACTCCGTATTCATTGGTCTACGGAATGGAAGCAGTCTTGCCCGTAGAGGTTGAGATTCCCTCCCTCCGAATCTTAAAAGAGGCAGAGTTAGATGAAACTGAATGGATTCAAGCTCGATTTGATCAGCTGAATCTGATTTAAGAGAAACGCTTTGTAGCCATTTGTCATGGACAGATCTATCAACGACGAATAGCTCATGCCTATAAAAAGAAAGTTAAGCCTAGGGATTTCTCGCCAGGAGACCTGGTCTTAAAGAAGATTCTACCAATCCAAGAAGACGCCAGAGGAAAGTTCAGACCGAACTATGAAGGACTATTCATCGTTGTAGACACCCCATTTTTGCATCCGCCTGATTAATCAACTCGTCAACCCGATCGCAATGATTCCCAATGATGGATGTTTATTCAAATGCTTAATTTTGTTACCAGATATGTTTCAGAAATCCGGATGAGGTATCTCGAACCGACAAAACTTTATAAACCACACTACGTTAGGAAAATACGACCCAAAAACATAGAAATCATCATCTTTTAGACAAAAAGAAACTTCACAATAAAAATTATTAAAAATGATCAAATTACCAAAATACCCCTAACCTTAAAATATCCTAGAACCTACATTACGCTTAGGAAAACTTATTCAAATATATAAAATAACAAATCGAAATCAAATAAATCATTTCGTCAATTTTAAAAGAATTCTACAAAATTATGAAAATGCCCCTCATAAAGTTCATGACCATTTCACACAAAAAATTTCATAAATGACAAAAACTAATATTTCCATTGAATTCCTTACGAAAAATCGATTCTAAAACATCTTATGACATTAAAAATCGACTTAAAATGTGAAAAGTCCTCTCCGGGGGTAAAATGGTAATTTCACAATTTTCATAATTAAAATTTTTGAAATTAATAAATAAAACATTAAATAATTAAAGTGAAACATTAATGAAATTAATTTAAAATTTTGAATTAAAAAAATCGATCAATCGGACTTTCAAGTAAAATTGTTGAGGGTTCGTGAGATATTTCTTTAAAGACCCCTCCATTTGGGGGTCCAAAAAATTAAAGATATAATAGAGGGGGTTCTCCAAAAATTTAAAGTCAATTAAGCAAGACTAAGGTCAAGGTATTAAAGTCAATCAAGTGAGACTAAAGTCAAAATTTAAAGTCAATTAAGCAAGACTAAAGTTAAGATATTAAAAGTCAATCAATTAAGACTAAAGTCAAAATATTAAAAGTCAATCAAATAAGACCAAAAGTCAAAATCATAATAGAGTTCTAATTAAATAATAACTCTATCTAATAGAGTTCTAACTAAAAAACAATTCTACCTAAAACAATTCTAATTAAAACACAATTCTACCTAAAATAATTCTAACTAAAACACAACTCTAATTAAGAGAACTCTAATAAAACACTAACTCTATCAAAATAAACCCCTAAAAAAATCTATAAATAGGGGTGGTCACACCCTATTTTCGTATTAAGTCATAAACCCTAAGAGAAGTAGGTCTAAAAGCCCCCCTAGCCTCCCATAAACCCTAGTTTTGGAGCCCCAACTCCTTACCTAACATCCCTCCTTCGATTTTAGCCTAAGAAATACCTAAAAGCCCTCCAAAAACATCTCAAAATCCACAACAAACTTGAAGAATTCAGATCCAAGAAAGTAGAGATACCTTGCCTCAGAGATCAGGAATCAAATTCGGAGACAGAACGAAGCAAAGAGTACGGAACAAGGAGCAATTTCTGTCAGATTTGAGGGAACAAAGTCTTTGCTATCGAAAAGGTATAATTTTTATTTATTTATTTATTATTATCTAGGTTTTTAGCAATGTAATTTATTTGGGAAGTTAGTAGAGACCGGCTTTGGCCGGGCAGGGTTGGTGCCTAACACCTTCCAACCCCGTAACATGATCCCCGAATTCAGTTTTTTCTGTTCTAGATTAGTCCTTTATCTATTTAGAGTCATTGATCGGTTCTTAGACCGTAATAACTAGGTGGTGACTACCAAACCTCAAGGGTCAAAAGCGGATCTGCGCACCCCGCGGATCGAGGGCGCTTTCAATCGTGCAGAAGGTAATGACGGGAAGAGCTCTGATTTTTACAGAAATGGAAGGACAAGTCTTCCCGCAACCGATCAATGTTGACACTGTTAAGAAATATTACGCTTAAGATCTGACCCTGAGATGACGAAAGGTCATCTTTGCTATCTCAAACAAACTATCACACCCTAGTCAACCTTTTTGAGCCATCACGTTCATTTCTTAACCTAAGATTGGGGCAAGTCAACAACCACAAAACGAAAAAAAAATGATCAGAAAGAAATAGAAAAATCAAAAGCATCAAAAGTACTCCTGGCCCGCATAAGGATAAACTGTGAACAACTAAAAATACAAAAAAAATCAAAAAAGTCAAAAACTCGGACACTTGATCTGAGCTCGACCCAAATCTCCAGCCTAAACAAGTTCGAGAGACGTTGGGAGGAGACATATATCACTTTTTCGAAATAAAAATAACCGATCCCCATGTCTAAACCACTCCAGACAAAACTAGACCTTAACCTCTTTGTAACCTTCCACTACCAGAAGCCTAAGCCAACGTTTCATCCTACATAAAGTCATTTTTAATCAGGAAATGTTCTAGGGCAACATAACGACAGTAACAGCACCAATGATCTTGCGGTTTGGTCCGGACCTCAAAGTCTTGTTAGTCATTGGAAGACTCGAGAGGGGAATTCAGATCGAATATTCGAAAAAAAAGAGTACTCGAAGTATAGAGTAGCCGATCTCGTAGCTCAACTTAAGTTATCGAACCACGAATAGTCGTCAGCAAACTCGAGAGGGGAATCTAGATCGATCACTTAAGAAAGAGTGCCACTACAAGAGTGGAGTCGCCGATCTCGCAACTCAACTTGAGTCACCAAGCCACAAAGAGACAAAGACTCCGAGTAGAATTGAAAAAAAAAAATACAAGCATAATCTGAAAAGGCATAGTGAAAACCTGAAAGGGCGCTATGAGTAAAAGAATCAGACTATGGCAAGATCAAAGCCACCAGCACGATGAAAATCCTAAAAAGGACGTCGATGCATAAAAATGTGAAAACCGGGTCTGATGAAAACCGTAATTGGCATCAGGGGCAATAAAGGTTAACAAAAAAAAAACAACTCCTGGCCCGTAAGAGTATAAACTGTGAATGGCAAAATCTCTCCAAAATCCTGAGACCCAAACAGATAATAGTCTTTTAATACCAGGGCACTGGGAATGACTCTAAAGGAATCAAAAGAGCAATTGACGTTTATATCCTCTGTGGTTGGCAAAAACATCAAGATCGTCGCAACCAAAGATTTTACAAACTCTGAATTTATCGTACTCATTTGATAAAGATATTTCATGAAATTTCTAAAAAAGAAAAACTACTATTTTGGCGATGATGAAGATTCTAGGACTTATTCAGACTTCAAGTTTTCAAAGCATTAGATACACCTAAGGCAAAGTAAGTACAAAACCTATTTTGTTTGCATTAATCTTTCAACATTTTGCATACATTCAAATAATGAAAAGAAAATACAAAAAGAGTTAATACAACGCAGTCAATCAAACATCATAAAAAAAGAATCAAGACGTTCCTCCAAAGCACGGATCCGGACAGCCTGACTCATCATCACTTTTTCAATGTCCGAAGCATCACGACTCACTAGACAAGACGCGAAGGTATCGAAGCAGGGACCCCAAGCAAGCCCCTCCTAAGATCACTCTCCGGGCCTATTGAGGCAGATAAACCATTGATCATCGAACTCGTAGTTGCAGCAATGAAAGAGTTTATAAGGATGGCCCAACTAGGGGAACCATTGTGAGTGCATAGTCTTGATCACGCTTATGAGATTCTAAGTGAAGATGAGTACATGCAAACATTCCCGAGGGAAATTGGACCAAAACCATTTGGATTGAAGTCACAAGCTTCTCGAGAAATTACCATTGTTATCATGAATCACATTAACCTTGTTGAGATCCTTATGGATGTGAATCAGTGGTCCACCGTGTTTTCTAACATTGTTTCAAAAGCAACGACTTTTGAGGTCGTATCAACATGCTAGCAGAAAATTATAAAGGAACCCTTCAAGTGATGACAGCAGAATTTGAAGTCCCACCAAAGAGAGTTTTCAATTTTCTTTGCGATGAAAACTTTAGAAGTGAGTAGGACATTCTTTCTAATGGCGGTGTTGTTGAAGAAATAACACATTTTACTAATGGTAGAGATCTTGATAACCGTGTCTCTCTACTGCGAGTTAATACTCCAAATTCTAGCCAGAGCAACATGTTGATATTACAAGAGAGTAGTACCGATACAACAGGATCTTTTGTAATCTATGCTCCTGTTGATATTGTTGCAATGAACGTGGTTCTAAATGGGGGAGACCCAGACTATGTAGCACTCCTTCTCATTGGTTTTGCTATACTCCCCGATGGGCTAATAGTAAATAGAGGTAGAATTACTGAAGCTGGGTCTGGTGGATCTTTATTGACTATCGCATTCCAGATCTTGGTCGATTCGGTTCCAACTGCAAAACTCTCTATTGGATTTGTGGCGACTGTTAAAACAATCTCAGTGCTTACACCGTTGAAAGATCAAAGGTATCATTACAAGGGATAATGCATGAATGGGGAAGGTTAACTTATGATAGAGCAAAATCAACAAAAGAAGGCAATGAAGAGGGATTAAAAAAAAAAAAAAACTTCAAAAACCTTTCGAGTTGCACTCAATTCCAATTTGTTAAAACGCGACTGAACAAATATTTGAATTTCTAAACTCATCAAAATCCAAGATCTCACACGAGCTCCGCGCCATCGAGATCAAGGAATTAATAAGGCAAAACTCTGTCAGACCCCGTGTTTGAGTAGTCATTTTCCACAAAAATCTTCAATATAATCGATAATTCAAGATTACGTTTTTACAAAAAATTTCTGGTCCGTACAAATAGGGGTTTAGTCTATTCTTTACAGTTCTTTGCATGCAATTCCTTCAAAGAAAGGCAGTTGTAGACACCTCAATTTGAACGGGCCACTACTCGAAAGGGTCCAAAAATATCGATTTTCCAAATAAATGGGCCAACGGGCCTTAAGAGCCCAAGTCATTGAAAAGTGACATTTTGACCAAACCAAGGCCCCTAAGACCTCTCAATGGTCTAGGAGGCCCACCAAAAGGACTCGGCCTGCCTTACGCTTTCCCAATATTCACCGCACCATTCCTAAAATCGAAAATAATGAATTCTCAATAAAATTTACCGACGGGCTTTAAAAAGTCCGATTTGCCAACACGTGACATCTTTGATCAAACCAATGATTTCAAAAATCACAAAAAAATAAATAAAATTAAAAAACGAGACTTGGGACGCCTACAACACCTATCCCTTCACCGCTCCATCTCCGAATTCGAAAAAAACCTAAGCCCACCTAAGGCCCAAAAACCCTCAATTCTTCAAAATCTATCTTCTTCATCTTAACCCTAACCTAAACCTAATCCCACACCACCTACAATCTAAAACCAACTTACACCCTCAAAATCCATTCCAAAATATCCCTCAACCAATCCCTAAAATCCAAAATCATTTCAAAAATCCAAGTCTAACACTACAAAGTCCACAAATCATTAATCATATCTAATTCATTATCCAACCCAAAATCCTAACCCATAAACCACAACCCACATCAACCAATCACTCTTTTATCATCAAAAGATGACACATGTCATCACCCCATCTCACCTCCCTCACCCAACTACCTACCCCATTAATTTTCTTTAAACCACATCTACCCACACATCAACCAATCACCTTTTCTCTCAAATCAAACAGATCTACCCACACCCCTAACCTATACCTCCCCTAATCTACCCACATCAACCCATCACCTTTTCTCTAATAAAAAAAAATCTAATCTACCCACACCCCTAACCTATACCTCCCCCTAATCTATTCTCATCATTCCCTACAAAACCCACATCTACATCCTAAACCTACACCCATCCTTTCAAGTCAAATACTCAACCTCTCCCATCAACCCATCTCAACCCTTCATCTCCGTCCATTTTGACACATGGCATCATCTCCCACACCCTCCCAAAATATCATCAACCACCTTCTTACACAACCCTTCTTTTAATTAAAATCCCATCTCCTCAACTCACTTCAGCAATTAATTACTTTCTTACACAATCACATCCTCTCAACCACTCTCATTTATTTTATTCCATCTAATACTCAACCCAAATGGGTTGAAAGATCCAACCCATTTGGGTTGTAAAACAACCCATTTACCCTTCTTACACAAATGCCATTCAATCATCTCTAATTTACCCCCACTTTTCTCTTAAACCCAACACCATTCTACCACTTCTCTTCATTTTACCCCATTATATCCCTAAAATAACTCTTCAACATCTATAAATACCCTCATCCTCTTCCCAAAAATTCCTCAAACTTTTTCACTACAAAAATTCTCCCCCCAACTCTCACTACTAACCACTATTACCTATTCTCTCTCACCAATTCTCCCTTACTAACTCTACACCAAGTCTTACAAAAAAAAAAAACAAAAAATCCATTTTCTCTCCTCATCTTTTCTCCAATCTCATACTAATCATCTACAAAAACAATCACATCTTTTTACATTACTAAGGACTCAAAAAACTTTAAGAAGAAGAATAAGAAGAAAAGGAGATTAAAGATACAAGGTGGGTTCAAAGTACACTCCCCCTCTCTCTCTACCCTCTCCTCCTCCCTCTTCTATCACCTCTCTCCCCTTCATTTTATTTTTAGGATGAATGGATCCGAAGGCTAAAGGTCTATAAGGGTCATTTCCATCAATGGAATGACCCTATGATCAAGTCGAAAATGAACCCCTATCTAGGGTACAAATGCACCCACGTGGCACGTTGTTTTTCACATCTTTTTAAATAAAAAAATGACCAAGTTTCTTTGAGATTACCGTCATTTGGCAGGGAGAAAAGGGTGCCTAATAACTTCCATTTTCTCCAATCGAGCTACTTACCCGAATCTTAAGGATTGATTTATCCTTATCCATCGTGAGTCACTACGAGCCCAAAATGATAATTTTTCAAAATGTACATTGGGTGACTATTCACACCCACTTACAACATGAATGGTGGCGACTCCAAACCATCGTAGATGTGGTTGTCGTAATGACGAAATCACGTGTCTACACCAGAGATAAACAAGGGATCTTTGTACCATCTTTTGTTAGTCTTGGGAAAATACGGAACCAGTGCAACAGCTACACTCTTGGAGGACAGTGAGTAGTACCCAAGGCACTGGGGGATGGCTTTCAAGTTGTATTTGGAGAGGAAGTCATTGAGGGATATCCCCATTTTCTCCACTGTCTCTGTCAGGCGATAAAAATTACTGACATTTGACCTGGGGCCCAGTTTATTTTACTCAACACCTCGCTAAGGAAGGCAGAGAGATGAAAACTCAGGCCATCCTTGATTTGACTGGTGTAAATTAGAATTTTCCCCTGACGATGCTCGTCAAGGTTGTTGGGATTTTTGCAAATCCTGACGGACATAGAGGTAGGGATATAGAGTTCCCTAAGAAGTTGGGCAATATTGATGGCCATTGAGAAATAAAATCTATAAAAGAATGAAGGTAACAAGAGACGATTACCTCAGCTTGAGAGGATAAAATGATAATAAGACAGAAAGAAAGAAAAAATATGTCGAAGGCGCAAAGAAACAAAGTTGCAAAGGCAATAGCACAGTAGGAGGGAAAATTAGTACAAGTCCATTATTTATAGGAAAGCTTAAAGAAGTACGTATGCCTGGGAGAATAGTCTTAACCAACGTAACTGTCGCAGCCTTGGGCATAGTGAAGACTTTAGTAGGACACGTGGATGACTACACATAAGAGACGATTCGTCTCAACCACCAAAGAAGATTCAAAATGACATTGCATTGAATGCAACGATTCATTAAGAGCAGATGTAATGATAGAGAATCATGGTAGCCAATTAGTAGAAAGATATGTGTCTTGAGAAGACGACAAGACTTTGCGTGTCCTTAAGAGGGGGTAATTGTAGAGGGTAATAAAGACACGTTTATCCAGACCGTACAAGTGTCCAAATCGGTCAAATAGTACCATGTGTAAGTCAGCATTCCAAGTATTGTCAAGTAACAGGACAGACCAAGATAGAAAGCTTCTAGCCTGGCTAGAAGGGCAGAATAGTACTAGATAAGACCTAGCCTGTCAAGCTAGCCAGGCCTGGTCTGAGTATATTCGTAATCCTGATTTGCTCACGTCAAGTCCAGAGATCTCGGAGGGGATCTCCCTGGAATAATGGACCCCATCCCAAAAGATCCCAATTCTATTTAGGATCCTGGTAATTAGGAGATTCTCCGAGGTCGCATCCCGCTAGAGAGAGAAACCCTGATTTGGATTAAGGATTTATAAATAGCGAAATTGATAGAAGCTATGGGGACTTTGTTTTGAGGGGGGGCTGATTAAGGAAGGATAGAGATCAACCATTTATAATCATTATTCTTCTATAACTCAAACTTGAGCGTCGGAGAATTCTTGCCAAGTACCACATTGGTGCTTATAAAGAGGTGGAAGGAGCGACTTCGGATCAGTAGGGCAGAGTCCATCAATGCCTTCACTAGAATCTGACCCCATAAATCTCATTCACCCTTGGAATAGCTTTAAGAGGCCTTGCTTGTTCTGGCATAATAGCCCTAGCTTGACTTCACGTGGTTCTTATATTTGATTTCTCTTCCTTGTGTTTGTTGTCTACTGGTTTTCAATCCCCAATAGAGTTACCAAAATGTTGACGACTTTAGAATTGGATAAGGTCCCATTAAACATCATGCTTCTTTTCCTTTTATAGAGGTTTTCCACCAATTATATTCCACCAACTGTCATAACTAAACCATATCCACGTTGACGCTGTCAGGTGGCAATTTCAGCTAGTGTCTTTGTATTGGTCTAGCTCCTTCTTTGTTAGTCGAATTGTTTTATTATCACATATCATCCAATAATTTGGCAGTCTCCAACCTCCTCCTATCGTGTCTATACGCGCCAATCATTCATTTTTTCTCTTATCTTTAATGGTCTAGGACCACCTTATAACAACTTAACTGTGGCATTCCAGCCTGTCAAGGCGTAACCTTGGTGACCCTGTCTTCGTCACTTCATCATGCTACGACGTCTCTTCATCTTAGCACCATTCCAATTATGTAGCGTCATATAGCATTCAGTTGCTTCTAAATGGTCAACTCTTGCTATTCTACTCATAAGGCGCCATGTTGCGCTTGGTCGACTTTGAATGGTCAACCTTTCCTTTTGAGCTTCCTACAATATAAATATATATATATATATATAGACACACACAAGGGTGGACCCAAGATTTTTCCTATGTGGGAGCAACTAAGATTAGAAAAAAATTGTGGGGGCAACGTGACGGAATTTTTTATCTACCGCTAAATTTTGCCTGTGTGTAGACAATCCATTTTTGCATTCACCTGATTAATCAACTCGTCAATCCGATCGCAACGATTCCCAATGATGGATGATTATTCCAATGCTCTATTTTGTTACTAGATATGTTTTAGAAATTCGGATGAAGTATCTCAAATAACAAAATTGTAGAAATCATGCTATACTAGAAAAATATAAATCCAAAATATAGAAATCATCATTTCACATACAAAAAGAAGCTTTACGATAAAAATCACTAAAAACGACCAAATTATCAAAATACCCCTCATATCAAAACAACCATAGAGCCCCCTTATGCTTAGGAAAATCTTTTCGAACACATAAAATAACAAAGTGAAACTAAATAAACTATTTTGCCAATTTTCACCAGATTCAACAAAATTACGAAAATACCCCTCATAGGGTTCGCGATCATTTCATGTCAAAAAATTTGTAAATGACACAAACCAATAATCCCATTGAATTCTTTACGAAAAATCGATTCCAAAACATCCCGGAACATCGAAAACCGACTTGAAACGCAAAAGTTCTGTTCGGAGGCAAAATGATAATTTTTCAATTTTTTATTTCAAGATTAATAAATAAAATATTAATTAATGTAAAGTAAAATCTAAATAAAATTAATTTAAAAAAAAATCAAGTCAATCTCATAAAAAGTCAAAATCCTAATTAAAACCATAAAAGTAACCCAATCAAATGCTAACTCTACCCAAAAACTCTATAAATAGAGAGCCTCCACAACCAAATTTCGCAGGTCAAAGAAAATCCTAAAAAAAGTAGGTCAAAAAGCCTCCCTAGCCTTCCCAAAATCCTGATTTTGAAGCCCTAACCCCTTACCTATCATCCAAATCCTAGTTTTTGTTCACAAACTCTTACAAACTCTCCATAAAACACCCAGAAATCCATCAATAAATTTAAAGAACACTCAAATCTAAGAATGAGGTACTTCATCTTGGAGATCTGAAGCAGATCCAGTGACAGAAACGAAACGAGGAGTATCTTACGAGGAACCATTCTACCAGTTCTAAGGGAATTAATTGTTGCGATTGTACAAATATATTTTCTTTTTATCTTTTTTTTTTTTTTTATAGATTTTTTTAGCAATGTAATCTTCTTGAAAAATAGTAGAGACCAAATTTTTTCGGGCGGGATTAGTGCCTAACACTTTCCAATCCCGTAACATGATTCCCGGACTTAGTTTCTTTTTGTAAATTAGTTATTTTTATCCATCTTGAGTCAATGCTCGGTTCCTTAACCGTAATAACTAGGTGGCGACTCTCAAACCTCGAAAATAAAAAACGGATCGGCACACCCCGTAGATCGAGGGCGCTTTCAGTGGCAACTCCACTGGGGATTTTGAGGATCAAACTTAAATAGCCCCAAGTATGGGAATATTGTCAAAATGACCTAGTTTTTTATTTTTTTATTTATTTTTTTATTTTTTTAATTGATTCTTTATTGATTTATTTTTCTTTTTATTATTCTTGTTGGTTCAATTATTGATCATTTCTTTGGACTTTGAATATTTGATTTTGTCTTGTTGTTTTCTATGGTTCAATCGAGGGTCACTTGGGATGACCCTAAATAATTCAAGAGGTTAGTTTCATTGAAGGATGGAATAATTGTGGTTGGGATGAGGAACGATCATTTTTATAAAAATAAAAAAGTAAAAAAATAATGTTCTTTTGATCGGTGTTGCTATGTATGGTGCATGGTTTGATTTTTTTTTCTCCTTCTCAATTTATGCGTGATGAGTGTTATCAAAGAAAGGAATAAAAAAAATAAAGATTTGCTCTCGTATCTTCAAACTCTATTTCTTATTTTTCAAATTGTTTTTTTTTTTAATTTTTTTTAATTTTTTTGATTTCTTGTGCTATGTTGTTGCCAACAAAAAAAAAAATTAAAGGTGGATGGTGCGCTGTTTTAATAAAAAATTTGGAGCGTGCTAGCGACAGCAACAAGTAAAATTTTTGGATGGTATGCTGTTTTTTTTTTTAAATAAATAAATAATTCTTTGCATAAGTAGCGATGTTAGCAAGAGCAACAAGTTATTTTTAAAGAAATGGGGGGTGCCGCTAGTAAGAAGAGGAATTTTCTCTTCCTATCTTCTTCTCTCATGGGAGAAAGTGGAAGACAGCAAGAGGACGTCTCTCTCTTTCCTCCTTCATCTCTCTCTCTATCTCTCCTTAATTTCTCTCTCCCCCTTTTCTCTCTCTGTGTTTCGTTTGTTCAAATACAATAGTTCATAGTTTTCGCATTTTTCGAAAGTAATCGGTGATGGCTTTCTCTTAAGGAGAGGTTGAATTTCACATCTAGATTTTCGATCCAGTATTAATCATTAAGATCTCGATTTTTTATTGCAGATCCTCTATTGTTTAGTTTGAATCTAAAGGTTTGATAATCAAAGATATCTGAATTGGATAAATGGATACATTGGAGCAGCTTTTAAATTTTCAGAAAATTTAATGAATCTGAAACAGATTGCTCTCGATTGATCCGTTTTTCACGAAGTTAGATTCTGAAATTTTTAAACGTTGTTTCTTATTTAGAAATTTACAGAAAATTTGACCTCTCTCTTGCAAAAATCATCTCTCCATTTTTTTTACTCTGAATCAAAACTTTGGCCTTCATGATCGCTTGATTCATGTTTGCTATTTCACAAAAGATGCATCTAAAAACCAGATGCAGGTCCAGAATTTTGGGGAACCATTTTTTTTTATCATTCGTGGAAGGTTGAATTATATCCAGGTCCAATTCAGACTCTGTCAAGTCGAGTTTGTTGAGTTACAAGCTCATATTGTATTCACGAGTCGTTTGAAAAAAAAAATTAGATAAAAAATGGGTGTGTGCGTCTAATCTCTGGCAGCCAAATAAAAAACAGCACTCTTTTTGCTGTTTACAAATAACAATAATGTGAATAACGCACAGCAACACGTTAAAATTTTTTGTTTGTTAATAACAACAAAAATGTGAATCATGCATAGCAGCCCGCTAATTTTTTATATTTTGTTGTTAATAACAGCAATGATGTGAATCACGCATAGCAACACGTTAAAATTTTTTTTTACTAACAACATATCATGCAAAAAAAAAAAAATTGTTTAGGAAAATTTTAGGCACACAGTCAGAACATTTGATTCCAAACATGTAGTAGGTGTGGCAATAGATTTTTTTAGGCTTTGTTTTAGTAATTTGTTCTATAAAAAAAAGATTTTTTTTAGTCATGAGTGTTGCTCGCAGCAACATAATTTTTTTTGGCAGCCCCCAATGGTGTTTAAAGAGAAGATTTTTTTTTTCTTTCCATTTGTCACACCAACTTTTACTTGTGGCACATCATGTCAGGATGTTTGCTAATTTTGTATTTGATTGCAAAAGAGTTGGTGTGGCTATAGGATATTACTCTTTGTTTTATTTTTTAATGGTTTTTTAGTTTTTTTATATATAGTTTTTAAAGAAAAAAAAAACACAAAAAATAAATTGTTCATCACTCCCTATCTCCACAATTATCAGTCTATCATCAATTCAATATTTGTTGAAATCTCGATTTGTTTAGGGTCATCCAAAAGTGATCATTGATTAAACCATAAAAATAAAAATAAAAATTTTGTGCCCATTTCAATGTTGGATCAAATTGATTATTCTTTTGTTATATTCATTGATTGCCCATCAATATGCCATGATCTCGATAGATATATTTTGATGTGCTTATTTTGATCTTAATTTTGATGTGATGGACTTTGAATCATTTTTATTAATTTGTATAAGATGTCCTTGTTTTGATATTTTGATCTGGCCCACAAGCCCATTTATTCGAAAAAGGCCTCGGGTACACTCCACCTTGTTTTCCACACACTACTAGCACGTTTATTGCTTTGCACGCTTGCATGTCCCTTATAGCGAACGTGGCACTAGTGCGTGGTCTGATTTCTTCGGAAAGGCGACGTCATTCATGAAAACCACAATTCTAGTCATGTACCTTAGGGTATATTATATTGGAGCATCAGCACCATCTGATCAGGTGACTCTGAAAGGTATATCGATGCACTTAAGCTGGAGCGACCTGAGCCTTTAACCTATTGTAAGCCGCACAGTCACATGTCCCTATTATCAACGTAGTACTAGTACGTGGTCGGTCCCCTCGTGGGATGTTAAACCATTTATGAAAGCTACAACCCTAGACTTGTACCTATACGGTATATCAAAAGTAATCCAAGTTCACCAATTGCACTTTTTGGTCAAAATCAGTGCCTAAGCAAGATCCTGTCCCACTGTACCCTATTGTACGAGGGGGATAGACTACGTCTATTCTAGACGAGAAGTATTTAAGTGGGTCCTTACTCAACATCGTGTGCCACCTTTCAACTAGGGATTAAACTGGCTGCTTTTTGACTTTAGAGATTTGAGTTGGAGTCTTAGATTATCACTTATACGGTATATCAAATCAAGTCACCACGTACCATCTGATTAAGCATGCTCGAGAGGTATATAGGTGTACTTGGGCAAAGGTGGCCAGATAAAATGCATTGTACATAGTAAACCTAAAGTCCAGAAACCTCTCCTATAGGTCATGACTCGAACTTATCGTAGGTGTTCCTGGGTTGCTTATTGAAATGAACCTTACAAATTATGAGATCAGGAATGTACGACCTCAATGAGCAATCTTTTTGTTTAAACCTAATTCGAAATTACTGTATTGCTGAGGCACCAACCCAATAAAGAATCCATTTTCATAATGACCCAGTCTATCTCGGTCCAACAATCATGATGGGTCGGACCATTCAAATCAAAATGGTATTTAAACTTTTTGCTAAATTCGGGTTTCAATCCATTTTTAAAAAAATGTTCTCCAAAAGAAAAATGTTTTCCAAATAAAAAATATTTTTCAGAGAAAAATATTCTCCAGAAGAAAAGGAAAGGAAGGAAAAATGATTTATAAAAGACCTATTTTTGCATGAAATATTTTTTTTGCATGGATCTTGAAAAATTACCAAAATATGTTTTCTAAAAAGAAAATGATTGCAACAGATAATCAAATTTGTGAAAGTTTTTATTCAATGAAAACATTATTTGTCAATAAGTTTCAAGAATGCAATAAAATTATTTTCCTTCTGAATAATCATTGCATGAATGAATTTTGTAATGGATTGGTGCACAAAATTCAATAAAACCTTATGATTCATTTAAAATGTTATCAAGGGGGCAACACTGAAATTGATAATCCACATTTGATGGGGTTACAAGGTTCTCATTGTACCTAAACTCAATCGTCAATTGTTTAGCTAGGGTTGTAGATTCGGTATGTTAGAACAAACGTCAATATCAAGTCAACAGTCAGAAATGGCCTCAAAATTTCTCAAATTGACATAGTTGTCCCCTAATGATCATCATGCCTCAATCCTACCGGTTGTAAGCAATGTCTCAGTCCTCAATCCTAATCAAGCCCATTGTGGGTAGTAGTCTTGAGTTTTCATAAGTCATTTGGGTTAACTCGAGTCCTTTTTTTCAATAAGGTCATGTCTTCTTTAGTTCGAGTCTACTTTTTTCCTGTTGAGTCGACTTAATTTGTAGAGTCTATAGAGGTGTTTGTCGTCCCATCTGAATTTGATTGAATAAAGAAAATTTTTGAATACCTCGAGCGCATGAACGAATTAACTAATAATTTGACTTCAAGGATAGATTTATTTCCTGAATGAGAAAATAATGATTGGGCTCAACCTTTAAGTCATTGACCTCATAACAAAAAATTCCTAAGAAATTCAAATAGAAGTCATTCTATCCCTAGAGGAACACAATGGGATAATGAATTTACTTAGAAATTTCAAAAGACTTGTTCGCATGGTCTGATGAGGATATGTTAGGTACAAGCTTAGGTGTTGTTTAACATGGAATAGATACTCACCCGATGAAATGAAAATATCGATAGAGATGTTATAAAATGTATCAGTGCTATCCTTACTACATCTTGAGTTGCAAATCACATATTATCAGCCGATATGGGGTAACCTTTTGAACTGATCTCTGATAATAGGTCGTATTTCAAAGCCTAAGTCATTATTTTATGTTTAAAGTTCAGGATCCGGCATGACAAATCATCCTCCTATCGTCCTTAGACTAATGGACCAGTTGAAACAACTAATAAGAGTCTCAAGACAATCATTAAGAAAATGTGTCAATCACATCAAGATTGATCAGAAAAATTGTCATTTACACTATGGGCATATTGAACTTCAATTCGATCCTTTACTGGAGCTACTCCATACTCCTTAGTATATGGCATGGAAGCAGTCTTGCCAGTCGAAATAAAATTCCCATCTCTCAAGGTCTTGTTAAAAAATCAGTTGTCAGAAGTAGATTGGGTTCATCAACGGTATGAAAAATTAAATTTGATCAAATAAAAATGACTAAGAGCTTTGTATCACGTGTAGGCTTATCAAAGAAGAGTCGTCCATGCGTTTGACAAAAAGATCAAGGCCCGTCACTTACAAGTCGGGGATTTAGTACTCAAAGAGATTCGAGCACCTATCTTTGATCCTAGAGGGAAGTTCAAACCAAATTGGGGAAGTTCGTTCATCATCAAGGAAATATTACCAGGAAAAGCTGTCAGACTTCAAGATCATGATGGAATTGAATTACTAGAACCAAGTAACCTTGACCAAATCAAACGGTACTACATCTAAGGAGGCCATCTTTGACCGAATCAATTCTCCTATTAACCAGTTCAATATATCCTTTCTGAATCCTTTTGTAGTTTTTTTCAAAAGAAAAATACATTTTTCGTTTTCAACTTGATCACCCAACCTAGGGGAGGGAAAAATTCGAACTGCGTTTTGGTCTGATCCCAAAATTCTATGGTACGTAGGCAATCTGAGAAATTACTTCAAGCCCGACCACATAAAACAAAAATATAGATTTTCCTACAAAAAAAATTCAAAAAAATAAATATTGTCAAAATGGGGAAGAAAATTCAAAGAAAAAGAAAATTTAAGAGAAAATGCCACACAAAGGGCATTCGGGTTTTTGATAATTAAAATTCCTTTCTTTTTACATCCAGTCCTAAGCTTATCCATAAAAGTCAAGGAAGATAGCAAAACATGATCAGATAGTGATTCCAGAAGTTCAAAAGAGAAGAAAAGAAAAAAAAACCTGATAAATTGAAACTCCTAAAAAGACGACTTAGGCAAAAATTAAGGCAAGCTCGCAAGGTTAAAATTTTGAAAATACGACTTTGGCAACAATCAGAGCAAAGAAAAAAGAAAAGAAATCTCGCTAAATCAAAAACCTGAAAAGGTCATTTAGGCAAAAGCTAGAGTATGCTCGCTAGATTGAAAACCTGAAAAGGCAATCTAGGCAAAAGTTAGAGCAATAAAAAAATCAAAAGAAAATCCCAGTTGAGTTGAAAAGTTAAAAGATAGTCCAAGTCGAGACATCAGAAGTCCGAATGACTAGATTTAAATACTCAACTTAAACCAGGCAAAAACTCAAAACCCACAAGTATCTTGTTTATGATTGATCTGAATTTTTTTACTTCCTCAAGTGAACCAAGGGGGAAAGGGTGAATTCTATGATGAATCTTAAAGGAAAATATTTTGTTCTTTTGATCCTGACTCAAAATCTTCAATATAAAAAGTAAAAAATCAAAAGTTGAATCTTTATTGCGCTTGTGGTAATCAAATATTTCAAACCTTCATAACAGAGGGCACTTCTCTTTTTTTGACAGCGTGTAGTTTTCCCCCCTGACACTAAGAGTATTTTAAAAAAAAGTCTATGTTCAATTATCTCCAGTGCAATGGTTCCTGTCAAACTAGGGGTATTTTGCTTTTGAGCTTGGTCAATGTTAATCCTAAAAGGGATAATGGAAACCTCGAATTTAAGGTTACTCTCTTGATAACAATTTTTTGAAAAAACCCCTAAGGTTTAAAGAAAGCGAAAATTCAGGTTTTAAATTAATAAAATTTTTGAAAAAAAAAACCTTGAGGTTCAAACAGAAGCATTTCTGATCTCATATTCGTTTTTGCCTAGAGAATAACTCATTACACTTCTATCTAGAACAGTAAATAAGGCATCCTTTCTTTCTCAGATTCATCCATTCTTTCCCAGATTCATTCATTCTTTCTCAGATTCATTCATTCTTTCCCAGATTCATTCATTCTTCCACAAATTCTTTCCCAGATTCATTCATTCTTTCCCAGACTCATCATTTCTTTCCCAGACTCAGATGCCGTCGAAAGTTATCTCGGATTTTGCTCAGTTGCCGCCAAGGGTTTTCTTAGATTTTGCTCAGATGCCGTCGAGGGCTATCTCGGATTTTGCTCAGTTGTCGTCGAGGGTTATCTCGGATTTTGCTTAGTTTCCCTCAAAGGTTTTCTTGAAAATACGACTTTGGCAACAATCAGAGCAAAGAAAAAAGAAAAGAAATCTCGCTAAATCAAAAACCTGAAAAGGTCATTTAGGCAAAAGCTAGAGTATGCTCGCTAGATTGAAAACCTGAAAAGGCAATCTAGGCAAAAGTTAGAGCAATAAAAAAATCAAAAGAAAATCCCAGTTGAGTTGAAAAGTTAAAAGATAGTCCAAGTCGAGACATCAGAAGTCCGAATGACTAGATTTAAATACTCAACTTAAACCAGGCAAAAACTCAAAACCCACAAGTATCTTGTTTATGATTGATCTGAATTTTTTTACTTCCTCAAGTGAACCAAGGGGGAAAGGGTGAATTCTATGATGAATCTTAAAGGAAAATATTTTGTTCTTTTGATCCTGACTCAAAATCTTCAATATAAAAAGTAAAAAATCAAAAGTTGAATCTTTATTGCGCTTGTGGTAATCAAATATTTCAAACCTTCATAACAGAGGGCACTTCTCTTTTTTTGACAGCGTGTAGTTTTCCCCCCTGACACTAAGAGTATTTTAAAAAAAAGTCTATGTTCAATTATCTCCAGTGCAATGGTTCCTGTCAAACTAGGGGTATTTTGCTTTTGAGCTTGGTCAATGTTAATCCTAAAAGGGATAATGGAAACCTCGAATTTAAGGTTACTCTCTTGATAACAATTTTTTGAAAAAACCCCTAAGGTTTAAAGAAAGCGAAAATTCAGGTTTTAAATTAATAAAATTTTTGAAAAAAAAAACCTTGAGGTTCAAACAGAAGCATTTCTGATCTCATATTCGTTTTTGCCTAGAGAATAACTCATTACACTTCTATCTAGAACAGTAAATAAGGCATCCTTTCTTTCTCAGATTCATCCATTCTTTCCCAGATTCATTCATTCTTTCTCAGATTCATTCATTCTTTCCCAGATTCATTCATTCTTCCACAAATTCTTTCCCAGATTCATTCATTCTTTCCCAGACTCATCATTTCTTTCCCAGACTCAGATGCCGTCGAAAGTTATCTCGGATTTTGCTCAGTTGCCGCCAAGGGTTTTCTTAGATTTTGCTCAGATGCCGTCGAGGGCTATCTCGGATTTTGCTCAGTTGTCGTCGAGGGTTATCTCGGATTTTGCTTAGTTTCCCTCAAAGGTTTTCTTGAAAATACGACTTTGGCAACAATCAGAGCAAAGAAAAAAGAAAAGAAATCTCGCTAAATCAAAAACCTGAAAAGGTCATTTAGGCAAAAGCTAGAGTATGCTCGCTAGATTGAAAACCTGAAAAGGCAATCTAGGCAAAAGTTAGAGCAATAAAAAAATCAAAAGAAAATCCCAGTTGAGTTGAAAAGTTAAAAGATAGTCCAAGTCGAGACATCAGAAGTCCGAATGACTAGATTTAAATACTCAACTTAAACCAGGCAAAAACTCAAAACCCACAAGTATCTTGTTTATGATTGATCTGAATTTTTTTACTTCCTCAAGTGAACCAAGGGGGAAAGGGTGAATTCTATGATGAATCTTAAAGGAAAATATTTTGTTCTTTTGATCCTGACTCAAAATCTTCAATATAAAAAGTAAAAAATCAAAAGTTGAATCTTTATTGCGCTTGTGGTAATCAAATATTTCAAACCTTCATAACAGAGGGCACTTCTCTTTTTTTGACAGCGTGTAGTTTTCCCCCCTGACACTAAGAGTATTTTAAAAAAAAGTCTATGTTCAATTATCTCCAGTGCAATGGTTCCTGTCAAACTAGGGGTATTTTGCTTTTGAGCTTGGTCAATGTTAATCCTAAAAGGGATAATGGAAACCTCGAATTTAAGGTTACTCTCTTGATAACAATTTTTTGAAAAAACCCCTAAGGTTTAAAGAAAGCGAAAATTCAGGTTTTAAATTAATAAAATTTTTGAAAAAAAAAACCTTGAGGTTCAAACAGAAGCATTTCTGATCTCATATTCGTTTTTGCCTAGAGAATAACTCATTACACTTCTATCTAGAACAGTAAATAAGGCATCCTTTCTTTCTCAGATTCATCCATTCTTTCCCAGATTCATTCATTCTTTCTCAGATTCATTCATTCTTTCCCAGATTCATTCATTCTTCCACAAATTCTTTCCCAGATTCATTCATTCTTTCCCAGACTCATCATTTCTTTCCCAGACTCAGATGCCGTCGAAAGTTATCTCGGATTTTGCTCAGTTGCCGCCAAGGGTTTTCTTAGATTTTGCTCAGATGCCGTCGAGGGCTATCTCGGATTTTGCTCAGTTTCCCTCAAAAGTTTTCTTGGATTTTGCTCAATTGCCGTGAAAGGTTATCTCAGATTTTCCTCAAATGCCGCCAAGGGTTTTCTTGGATATTGCTCAGTTGCTGCCAAGGGTTATCTTGAATTTTACTCAGATGTCGCCGAAGGTTATCTCGAATTTTGCTTAGTTGTCGCCAAAAGTTTTCTTGCATTTTGATCAGTTGCCGCCAAGGGTTTTCTTGAATTTTGTTCAGTTGTCACCGAGGTTATCTCGGATTTTTCTCAGTTGCCACCAAGGGTTTTCTTGCATTTTTCTCAATTGCCACCGAGGGTTATCTCAGATTTTCTCAGATGCCGTCAAGGTTTATCTCAGATTTTACTCAGATGCTGCCGAAGGCTATCTCCAATTTTTCTCAGATGCCGCCGAGGGTTATCTCAGATTTTGCTTAGTTGTCGTCAAGGGTTTTCTTGGATTTTGCTCAATTGCCGCCGAGGGTTATCTCGAAATTTTTCTCAAATGCCGCTGAAGGTTATCTCGGATTTTATTCAGTTACCGCCAAGGGTTTTCTTGGATTTTGCTCAGTTGTCGCCGAGGGTTATCTTGGATTTTGCTCGATTTCCACCAAGGGTTTTCTTGGATTTTGCTCAATTGTCGTCGAGGAAAATCTCGAATTTTGCTCAGATACCGCCGAGAGTTATCTCGGATTTTACTCAGTTGCCGCTAAATATTTTCTTAGATTTTGCTTAGTTGTCGTCGAGGGTTATCTCGAATATTGCTCAATTTTGTTCAGATGCCATTGTGTTATATTGGATTTGGTTCAGTTTATACTCAAATTATGCTCAATTTTTACTCAGTTTTTGCTTAAACAACATGAGATTTATCTCAAATTTCAAATACACTCGTGCACATTTGTTCTAGTAGTCAGGGAGAATTTTCTAAAATTCAAGGAATTGACACCGTCAGTGAGAGCTCGCGCTCCAGGACCTGACAATTTTTTTGTTCGGGGAGAGTTTTACCCTCAAGGATCTAAACACCTCGACGAAGTTTAAATCAGGCTACAAAATGAACTGTCACTAACTTTGACATTTGGATATCGCACTATCTACCAAAATAGATTTGCTATTTAGTTTGGTTCAAGGCCAAAGAAAGGCATCTGTAGACACCCTATTTTTGCGTTCAGCTGATTAATCAACTCGTCAACCCGATCGTAACGATTCTCAATGATAGATGATTATTCCAATGCTCTATTTTGTTACTAGACATGTTTTAAAAATTCGGATAAGGTATCTCAAACTAACAAAATTGTAGAAATCATGCTACGCTAGGAAAATATAACTCCAAAAACACAGAAATCATCATTTCACAAGCAAAAAGAAGTTTTACGATAAAAATCACTAAAAAATGATAAAATTATCAAAATACCCCTAACATCAAAACAACCTTAGAGCCCCCTTATGCTTAGGAAAATCCTTTCGAACACATAAAATAAAAAAGTGAAACTAAATAAACTATTTTGTCAATTTTCACAAAATTCAACAAAATTATGAAAATACCCCTCATAGGGTTTGTGATCATTTCATGTCAAAAAATTCATAAATAACACATACCAATAATACCATTGAATTCTTTACGAAAAATTGATTCCAAAATATCTCAGAACATCAAAAACCAACTTGAAATGCAAAAGTTCTTTTCGGGGGTAAAACGGTAATTTTTCAATTTTTAATTTCGAAATTAATAAATAAAATATTAATTAACGTAAAGTAAAATCTTAATAAAATTAATTTAAAAATCTAAAAAAATCAAGTCAATCTCATAAGACTTTAGTCAAAACCTTAATTAAAATCCTAATCTAAAAAACCTAAGTCAATCTCATAAGACTAAAGTCAAAACCCTAATTAAAACCCTAAAAGTAACCTAATCAAACACTAACTCTACTCAAAAAACTCTATAAATAGAGTCTCCACAACCCAATTTCGTAGATCAAAGAAAATCCTAGAAAAAATAGGTCAAAAAACCTCCCTAATCTTTCCAAAACCTTGATTTTGAAGCCCTAACCCCTTACCTATCATCCAAACCCTAGTTTTTGTTTACAAACTCCTACAAACTCTCTACAAAACATCAAGAAATCCATCAATAAATTAAAAGAACACTCAGATTTAAGAATGAGGTACTTCATCTTGAAGATATGAAGCAGATCTAGTGACAGAAATGAAGCGAGGTGTATCTTACGAAGAACCATTCTACCAGTTCTAAGGGAACAAATTATTGCGATCGTACAGGTATTTTTTTTTTTTATCTTTTTTATTTGTTTTATTTTTTTTATTTTAGATTTTTTTAGCAATGTAATCTTCTTGGAAAGTAGTAGAGACCGGTTTTTGTCAAGCGGGGTTGGTGCCTAATACCTTCCAACCCCGTAACGTGATCCCCAGACTTAGTTTCTTATTATATATTAATTGTTTTTATCCATCTTGAGTCAATGCTCGGTTCTTAAACCATAATAACTAGGTGGCGACTTTCAAACCTTGAAAATCAAAAACTAATCTGAATACCCCGCGGATCGAGGTCGCTTTCACTATGAAAAATTCAAAGTTGGCGTCTTTAGATAGTAAGTCGCACAAGGGTTTGAAAATCTTTCCAAAATCGTTAATGAAGCACCTATAAAACTCATGTGCCCTAAGAAAGAACGGACTTCCTTTACGATTTTAGAGGGAGGTAGATCAACGATAAGGTCAATATTCGTCTTATCTACCTCGATTTCTTTGTGGGATATGATGTGTCCCAACACAATCCTGGAAGTGACCAGAAAATGATATTTTTCCCAGTTCAACACGAGATTTTTCTTGTGGCATCTAGTTATGACTAATTTTAGGTGGTTCAAACAATTGTCAAAAGTTGATCCAAAGACAAAAAAGTCTTCTATGAAGACTTCAAGAAATGTTTCTACCATATTGGAGAAAAAGCTTAACATACATCGTTGAAAGGTTATAAGAGCATTTTAGAGTCCAATGGGCATGTGTTGATAGGCAAAAGCCTCAAAGGGACACGTGAACGTTGTTTTTTCTTGATTCTCCAGGGTGATTGGGATCTGATTGTACCGCAAGTATCCATAAAAAAATAAAATAATAGTAGGCACGTCCAGCTAGACGTTTTAACATTTGATCTATTAATGGGAGAAGGAAGTAATTTTTTTGTGTCATGGAGTTCAACTTCTTGAAGTCTATACAAACTCGCCACCCAGCTTGGATGTGAATCAGTACTAATTCATTGTCCTTGTTGGTCACAACTGTGACATCAGATTTCTTTGGGATCACTTGCCTAGACTTACCCATTTACTATCTCAAATGGAGTATATAATACCTGCATCTAACAATTGGAAGACTTCTCTTCCGACTACCTCTTGTAAGACAGGATTCAGTCTTCTTTGTGGTTCTCTCGATGGTTTGTAATTGTCCTTGAGGTGTATTTGGTGCATGACCACAAAAGGACTGATGCCCTTGATATCAGTTATGGTCCAATCGATAACTTTTTTATGTACACATAGAACATCTAGTAACTGCTCTTCTTGTGACCTTTCTAAGTTAGGCGAGATGATAACGAGGAAGGTCTCGACCTTCCCCAAGAACGCATATTTTAATGTATCAAACAACTATTTTAGTTTAAGCATAAGAGTCTCTCGAAGTGAAGGTGAAGATGAAGAGGTGGGGAGACTCTTTACTTTAGGTTGTCAATTTTGAAAATCCATCTCAAGGAAAGATTTTAAGAGGGATTTTACCTCCTTGATGGACTGTTCTTTATCAAAATCGAGGCCAATTTGGCATAAGTACTCTTCTGGCGGGTCAATGTTCTCATTTTCCTTGAATGAGCTACTAACCAATGTGTCAATCATATTGACCTCTTCCATATCATCTATGTCAGTGGATTGGAACTGGTTGTGAAAGACATTCAATTTTACTTGCATATCTCCAAAGGCTAAAGTCATGATCCCATTTCGGCATCTGATAACAACATCAGATGTGGCTAAGAACGGTCGACCCAAGATGATTGAAACATTATTATCTGGGTTCATGACAGATTCAATGTCAAGAACCTCAAAAGCAATAGGAAAATAAAAGTCTTTCACTTTGATTATTACATCCCTTACTATTCCCTTGAGAATCTTAATCGATCTATTTGCTAAGTTGAGAGTAATATCCGTAGGTTTGAGTTCCCCCAAACCTAGTTATTTGTAGACAGAAAAGGGAAGAAGGTTCACATTGGCCCCTAGATATAGCAGACACTTCTCGATCATTGTTTCACCTATATGTACAGAAATTGTAGGGCAGTCAGGGTCCTTGAATTTATACACAATTTTCTGTTGGATTAGACAAGAAGATTGAGTTGTCATTACAGCCTTTCTTGGCACAAGATTTTTTCTTTTTATCGTAGTAAAATCTTTGAGAAACTTAGCATATGAAGGGATTTGACGAATTATGTACAAAAAAAATAATGTAAATCTAGACATTCATGAAGACTTCAAGAATTCTTTCTAATTGCTTCATTTTTTTGTTGTCTGCTAGGGGGCTTTAGGGATTGTGGTTTGTTTTTCCATTGGTGGGGGAGTTTCTTTTTATTGGTCTTTTTTTCTTTCGTTGGAGGTGCATTCTGGGTTTTTCCTTGTGTTGGGACCTCATTGGGCATATGCACCAAGTTATCCACTAATCTAACAGAACGTAGTGTGTGGACAGCTTGTGCAAAGTCATTAGATGGGCCAGGTTGACTTGTTATTTCATACTGCCCTTTTGGAGCAGTTCCTCTTGGGTTGGGCACGGTTTGGCTTGGAAATTTCCTTTTATTTCTCTTCCCTAGAGACAGAGCTATTGGGCCCAACTAAACCTTAAGATTGTTAATTGCTTGTGCAGTATTTTGATTTAACTATGCTTGGCTCTGGTTGGTATGCACTTGTTGCTACAAGATTTTTTGTTGTTGCTTTAACATATCTACCATCATTGTTTCTAATATAGAGTTTGTTTGTACAATTAGGGGAGAGTAGTTGGTTATAAGGTCAACGACAATGAGGTGACGAGTAAGATGATTGCGAAACCAAAGATAGGTTCGCATTAGACTGAGGTTGCCTGTTATAATTTTTTTGAAAACTAAGGGCCCCACCCAATTGGATATGTTCATTTTGACGATAAAAAAAGTTGGATTGAAACCTATTGTTAAGGTGGTATGTTTGACTGTACAAATTTGGAGTGGATTTCCTAAAAACACTATATGAGCCAATAACATTGGCATGTTCTGCCTTGACCATAAGTAAGTTGGGATAGTTCTCGCTAAGGTGGTCGAAAGTTTCACATTTGAGACATGCACAAGGTATCTCTGAGGTGACTTACAATATAGGGGTAGCGTCTTGTTGGTTAGTTTTGATGCTGAAAGAATCAAATTTCTTGTTCAAGTTTTGTATACTAACCAAATTAGTCATTACGTTTTTGATATCATAATCACTTTTGATCTCGTGCATGCCTGGTTTATTGGCTCCAAAGTCACTTCTATTAGAGTCTCCTAAATTGATGTTCCAATTTTGAGCATTTTCAACCAGTTCTACGAGAAGCCCGTATGTTTTGATTTGGAATCTAGTTCATGAATTTTCCTTTGTACATAGACTCTAGGAAGATACGTTGAGTTGTAATAAGACCACAATAAAATAAATTGACCAGTTAGACTTTATCAATTCCATAATGTGGGCATTTTATAAGTAAGTCATTAAATCTTCCCTAGGTTTGGGAGAATTCTTCATCGGATCTTCCATTGAAGTTTTTAATGGCATTTTTCATTTGTTCTATTTTTTCCATTGGAAAGAACTTGGCTATGAATTTTCTTGATAACTCGTCCTAAATAAGGATCGAGTTAGAGGCCAACGGGTTTAACCATGTTATTGCATAATCTTCTAAAGATAGAGGGAACAACCTTAACTTGACATTTTTCCTTGTCGAGGTAACCATTTCCAATGGTTTGACACAAGGTCAGAAATTTATTCAAATGATTATAGGGTTATTCGCTTTCGAAACTATAAAACTTAAGAAGCATATTGATAGTAGCTGCCCTAATTTCAAAATGTGCCGTATTGGTTGTTGGCAAGGCAATACATGAAGGGGGAGTGGTTGTAGTAGGGACAAAGAACTCATTTAGAGTTCGTTGATCTTATCAAACAATTTGAGATAGGGCAATTGGTTGAGCCATCTCGGATGGCTGAAGGATAGGTGATGAGTCAAATTCTCTTCTAATCCTTTGAAGTAATGAGATCTTGTGATATCAGGATCGAATGGTTCAAGCAAATTCTTTTGAAATCTCATACCTAACATACAGTAATTATGCACACAGATAGTAGGGAGGAATTTCACACGTGATGTACGTGTTCCTATTAGACTAGACAGCTCATAACTATTTCAAAGGGAAAGGTTGAGCCTTCAACCTAGTTATCTGAAATCGAAATCAACCAATTTAATCTCCAAAGGAGAGGTGGTGCATAATGCTGATCAATGACACTCTTAAATCACCTCTTTGTCTAGAATAGGCGTAGTTTATCCCCCTAGTACAGTAGAGTATAATGGGATAGGATCTCGCTTAGGCACTGACTTTAATCAAGAAATGCAATTGGCGCAACTCAGGCTAGTTTTGCCTATTGAGTTCGATGGGACTTATGGTCAAGTCTAATCAGATGTTAGTTAAAATTGGCTTTTGTTAATTAATTTTCTAATAGGGAAAAAATTTGGTGATTAAATCTGATTCTTATGTTGTTTATGCCATCTTCATAAGGGTGTTCTTTTTTACTATTGTGCAATCGAAAGTGAATAGTTAACTAACTCAAATTCAATATAGAAACCCACTTACAAAAGTTGCGTGGGGTTTCGAGTTTTACCTCCCATTTTAGACTTATGTCGATCGAGTTGAGTCAACTTAGGCCATCGACACCAAACTTGGTGTACGAATCCAAGGTGCCGAGACAATTACGTTCCACTGTCGTCCTCTCTTAATTCTATTACAATTCGAGTCTTCTCGAATTGATTAAAATTAAAATCTAAAAAGAAATTAAAAACTTCTAAAAGAAAGTCATGCTCCAATTTTATTCTAAATAGAAAATAAAAGAAAGAAAGTTCTTGTTTCTTCGTCAAAGAATCGGATTCGGGTGATGGAATAAAATTTTCCAACCACATTGTTCATCTTTGAATCTTTTAGCTAAAAACAGAAGAAAAATCGAAGTTAGAATTCTAGAAAAATTATATGTTCATTGAGATCCAAAAGTCTGAAGAAAAATTCTATAAAAATTTTAAGTACGAATCTCGAGATTTTATTGTGGTACCCCAGTTGACTAAGATGCCAAGGTAAATTTTTGATAAAATTTGCTCAAATTTTAGGGTTTTGTTTGTATTGATTCAGGAGTCCAGCGGAGTATTTTTTTCGAATTTTTTTAAAATAAAAATTTTGATCGACAAAAAATTGAATCAAATTTCTGGATAAAAGATATTGGATTACATCATTGTCCCCGACAACGGCTCCAATTTGTTTTGAGTTGTAAATTATGATAAAAATAAAAAACAAAATAAAACCTCGGCAAGTAAGGCTCAATCCACAGAGACAACGTTAATCCAGTTACATTTTCACCATAAAAATGATTCAATTTACGCAAATGAGTAAAATAGTTTTCGAGAGAAATTATCTAAAAGAAAATACTAAAAACAAAGACTTAAAACATTATGGAGAAGTACATATCAGTCGGATCTACCTTCACAAACTTTATCAATGATTTACTATCCTTTATTTATCTCGATCTACTAAACCAAGTTAATGTTTGTGGATCGGAAAGTCAAACAGTTACATTAGAAAAGAGATTGAAAGTATATGATTAATATATTAAGCCAAGATTATGGGATAGATATTAATTGTTCTCTGTGGAGCACGATTAATCTTGAACTTATCAAAGAATAAACCATCAAAACTTGATAAACAATCAATATTTAATTTGATAATATTTACTTAAAAACTATCACAATAAAGCGATTAAAATAATTATCATGAGAACAGTAAAAAATATTGATAAAAGCTTGCCCAGCTTCTTCAACCGATCTAATGGAGAAGTTAGCCGATAATCATTGCAAGAACAATAAAGTAAAGTAAAATAAACATGATGTAAAAGAGATAAAAGAGATGAGAGAAATATGAATCTTTTATTGCTTCTTGGACTTTGAAATTGGTAAGGGTTCTTCGATTGCAACTCCTTCCAAAACAAAAACTAAGAACAAAATAGAAAAGAAATGCTACTATTATTCTAATATCTAGATATCTTTAAACTCTAGTATGTCTCTTATTTATAGATACCAGATTAGAGTTTCTAAGAGAATTAGGGTTTCGAAAACTTTCTGTGGTTGCACAAATCCATAAATCCTAGTCCATAACGAATGATTTTCAGCCACCAATCTTCAGTAAGTTTTTTGAAGTCTGACTCACTACCTTGATCACACCACCCTAGTCAAATTGAGAGCCAAGGTCAACGTGGGCCCACTGGACTTGGGTCTTGGTCAATTGGCTGCTCCCAGGTCATTGATCACAATGCATGCTTCATTTCTTCTGAATAATTTTTCGGAATTTTGCTATCTTTTCTTATTACAAAAAATTAAAAAGAATTATTTCCAATATGCATTATATAATGGAAATCTATGAGAAATATGGACTAACAATACATTATATTTAATAAAGGGATTTAGTATGCAATTTATTTGTAAAATTCATGCAATAAGGGCTCTAGAAACCATTTTCTAGACCCTAATCAATCCTCATAAAAAATGAGTGCAATCCAAAAATTTTAGACCATATAAGACAAATTTTGGCTCCCTAACGTTGGTTGTCGAATGCCCCCTATATATATACATATACATGTAGGTGGCATTTGGCTCACAATATTAAGCTTACAAAAGTTTTGTCCTATGTGGTTTAAAAGTTTCGGATTGGACTGATTTTTGTGAGGATGATCTCAATGGTGAGGAGATCATTCTCACAAAAAATAAACCAAATCTGAAACTTCTAAGTCCATCAAAAATGATTTACAAATTTTCGATAAACAATCCATCGTTCACAATTCTAAAACTACTTTTAATGGACTTAGAAGTTTCAGATTTGATTAATTTTTTGTGAGGATGATCTCCATACCATAGAGATCTTCTTCATAAAAAATTTGCCCAATCTGAAATTTTTAAGCCATATAGGACAAATGTTTTGGTAACATTTTGTGAACCTAAGATTGTGAGTCGAATGCCACCTATATATATATATAAGGTCCCGTTCAGCACCAAACATTTTGGCCAACATTTTAGCCAACCATTTTTGTCCTACATGGGTTAGAAGTTTTGGAATGGACTGATTTTTGGTGAGGATGATCTCTACGGGTTAGAAGTTTTGGAATGGACTGATTTTTGGTGATGATGATCTCCTCACCGAATAGATCATCCTCACCAAAAATCAGCCAATTCCAAAACTTCTAACCGATGTTTTGAAAAATGTTTTGCCAAAATGTTTGTTGCTGAACATTTCCCATATATATATATATTTGATTTGAGCTTCATCCAAGGTATTGAAAATGGTCGACTATCAAACTCCCAAATTTAAAATTAAAATTGAATGATGAAAAATAACTCTTGTTATTCTCTATATTCCCATGGCATTGGATCATCTTTTTGGATGCCACAATGTGAGCTCATGATCCTTAGTAAGATTTGAAATCTTACATAGTTAGTCAGGTTAGCCTGATTCTATTCTTTTTTATAGATGTCCATTTATAGGCTTTGCTACCAAATACGTAGTTAGTACAAATGTTACGAAATATCTTTTCCACAATTAAGTTTAGTAAAATGCTAATGGGATTTCGTAGGACTGCATTTGACACTGACCAGACTTGGAGGTGTGCATAGAACCATAGATTTTTTTCTTCAAAATACAAGTGAAAAGTATCAACGGTTTTGTGCCCACTTCTACGTCAACAGTTTCAAAAGCAAATTTAAAATTAAGATATCCAATAAGGTAAGAATTTAGATATTATTCAAAATTGATTTGTCAAACATCCAATAAGATAAGAATTCTAATATCGATTCATAATATCTGTCGGACTTTGAATTCTAATATAGATTCATAATATCTGTTGGATTTTGATTTCAAATTCAAGTGTAGCCTTATTCAATTGAAAAACACTTTACTTATTAACTCAGTAAGATTTCAATTCTTACTAAGAGTTGTTTAGCCCTCATAGATTGCCACATTGGCAATCTAATACCACAACCTTCTAGATTTCATGAAAAAGCTCATATTCAAAAAAAAAAACCAAACAAAAAAAATGTATTATGGTCTACGTTGGCCAAATTAAGGCTGACCTCAGTTTCCATCTCTCTCCCTTCCTCAGGAAGGTGTTAAGTAAGATAAACCGAGCCCTAGATCAAATGTCTGACAACTTTTATCGTCTGGTGGAGATAGTAGAGAAAATGAGTATAACCCCCAATGACTTCTTCTCCAAGTATAATCTGAAAGCAATCCCCCAACGCCTTGGTTATTACTTGTTGTCTTCCAAAAATGCAACAGTCGCACTGGCTCCATCTCTCCTCAATACTGATAAAGGGTGGTACAAGAACCCCTTGATTGTTTCTTGGAACTGGGATTTTGCCCCTAGCACTCCTCGTAAAGGATTTAGAGTCCCTCGGACCTTCCAAGGTAAGATTGGTTTTTAGATACCTGACTATGTCTCATTCTTCAATTTTATCTATAACTTAATTTAACTTTGCTCATGCTTTCTTTCTTTATTTGTAGATTTTTTTGCCCTTTCTATTACTGAGGCTAGGAAAGAGCAACGCAAAGCATCGAGAGATAGGAGGCTAGTGGAAGTGGACCTCCAAACCAAGGTTGTTGTCAGGGTCGTCGAATGAGATCAGATATATCCTTTCCTTTCTATTTTGCCTCAGTCGCCTGCACGACGAGCCTCATTTGATCAGGTCAAGCAGATCTCGGGAGACCTTTATTTTTCTTTTGCCTTTTTTTATCCTTCCTTCTCCTCTATCACCCTTAGGGTCCTTCGACGCAATGAACATTGACGTCTCAGAATTCTTTCTCTATCTCACCCCTATCGTCAGGGCTACTCCTGCCTTTGACCAGGGTAAGAAGAAGAAAAATAATAATCTAACCTCTTGTGCCTCCACCCACACTAAAGAAGCAGGTCAGTCGACACTGGTGCGTAGGGAACGAAATGACCCAACTTTTACCTTTGCTTCTATTTTTGTTTCTGTTGTTGATGTTGCAGCTGCTACTACTAGAGGAGATTCAAGCTTAGACGATACACAGCTCGGACACCATTAGAGAGCATTACCCTGTCTCTAAACTTCAATCGCGCAAGAAGCGTAGGCTGATTATAAAGAGTTTGAGGAGTCATTCCCCTTCAGGGGAGTTTGAGCAAAAGAGTCCTAATAACCTCAAAGACTCCCCTAGAGGAAGATGCATTCTTCTGGAGGAGTCGCGAGGTCTTCTTCCAGGATGAAAACAAGAATAATGACTTTAGGCCCCATTTCAATTATGTCTACAACAAGAGTTATGGGGTGAGCAACCCTGTCATTGCTGCCTATCTGCTTTCCCACTTTATTTCACCCAAGGATTGGGATGTTGTGGACCGAGCCAATGCTAATCTAAGCTTTGGTTGATTTGTTCATGGCTTTATCAGGTAATTTTGTACTATTCTCATTTTGCTCCTTATTTTTCATGCTTTGCTCATTTAACTATTTTATTCTTTTTGTAGGCCAACACCTATGGTACCTTGGCCTTCAACAAATAACATGAGGCTGAGAACCAGGTAGCCACTCAAACTAGGGATTATGAGGGAAAAATCACTCTACTCCAAGCTGAGTTGGCCTCCTCTAACCAATTTTCCTAAGAGGCTAAAGAGGAGATGGAGGCAAACTTGGCCCAGTTTTCCAAAGCTAACTTAGACTTGGAGGCCAAAAATAAAAATGCTAGTTAATCTCCAGGATGTTTTCCAACTAGAACTAGCCCTATACAAGAAGATAGTGCAAATGAGAAATGTAGAGTTGGTGGATCTCCGATGAAGGGTACAACAACAAAAGCTTGAGATAGGCTCCCTCAGGGCTGGTCTTGAGACAGTTAGGGCAGCACAGGCCAAGAAAGATGAGGCTAAGACCAATAAACTATTGGAACAACTACAAGTCCAATACTCTTAGTTGACAGAGGAAGCTTTTACTAAGGCTTACTACGAAAGCTTTGAGGCTGTTCGGCTTTAGTATGATGAGGCGGACGAAAATCCTATTGATTCTCTTATCAGGAAAATCTATAGTTGGTTTGGTAACTTTAGACGAGCCCACCCTTCCAATTGGATGAGGAGGGGAACCCAATTTCCATCTTGGATCGAGTTCCTGGTGAACTTATGGAGGTTGAACAAATCATAGATTTGAATCAAGTCAGGCTGACTAATTTGCCTGATCCTGCCAAAGACCTACCTTTTATTCTCGTTATCGACAACAATCAGGATGACGTGGTCGATCCCTCAAAATCCTACTGTTGAGGTCTCATCTTCTACCAACCAGTCATCTACTGCCGAATGAATACATATTTCTTGGTTTCTACTATCGCTATGTTTTTGCTGCTATTTTTTATACTTTCCCATTTTTGGGATTTCTTTTGTACTCCTCTTATCATTAATGAAAAACTGTCTCTAAACCAACTGCTAATCTGTCATAAAATTTACATTTCCATACTGTTTGCGCTGCACACTCAACTGTTGAACTAATCTGCTTTCTAACTCATCATAGACTTTAATATTATGTTTTACATGCATGTTTGCGCTGCACCCTCAACTGTTGAACTACTCTTTGACTTAGCATAGGCTTTAACACTATGTTTTCCTTAAATACTTCAACATATTTGTTTTCTTGTGCTGTTTGCAATGTTTATACTTTATGCCTTACTACTTCTTCCCCCCGAGTTTTACCTCATGTAATTTTACTTAGGTGGAACCTTTTCGTAAATTGTCTTATAGTAAAAAATTACTTAAGATTTTGTGGGGTATAACATTTTGTTCTTGGGAAGATACTTTCGAGTTACTGTTCTTCAAGAAGGCTCTAATTCAGTGTTTCCCAGCATATAGCTTAATGCCTACAAGGCATAGTTGTATAATACTCATTTATGTTTCCAAAAGGGATGTCTTATAATATTTTTATTAAGGCAAACTGTATTCGTCTAGCACTATTCTCTTTACTATAGGTAGAAGAGGGCTACGAAGACTTGCTTCTCAGCTAAACAAATTTTTGTGCTTTGTCACTCAAGACAAAGCAAGGAATCCAACTCTTTACTCTACTGGTTAAGACATAGAAGAGTCGAAGCACCGGGCTCTCAAAAGTGTCCAACTTAATGCTATATTACTCGTGCCAGAGTAGGGCCCCGACCAACTTCTTACTCTACCAATCAAGATAGAGAAGACTCATGTAGGCCCGGATTCAGGTGGGATCCATCTTTAGTGCTCTTGGACTCGTGACAGAGTAGGGCCCCGACCAGCTTCTTACTCTGTCAATTAAGGCAAAGAAGACCCACGTAGGCCCGTATTCAGGTGGGATCTATCTTTAGTGTTATAAAACTCGTGTCAGAGTAGGACCTCGACCAGTTTCTTACTGTACCAATTAAAGCATAGAAGACCCACGTAGGCCTGGATCTAGGCGAGATCCATTTTTAGTGCTCTTAGACTCGTGATAGAGTAAAATCCCAACCAGCTTCTTACTCTGCCAATTAAGGCAAAGAAGACCCAAGTAGGTCCAGATTTAGGCGGGATCCATCTTTAATGTTATAGTACTATCGTCAGAATAGAGCCCCGACCAGCTTCTTATTCTACCAATTAAGGTAAAGAAGACCCACATAGGCCCGGATCTAGATGGGATCCATCTTTATTGTTATTTCCACGCACAGGCTACCAACGACCATAAGAGATTCTTTTTATTGAAAATATCTTTTTAAATTAGATGTATTCCACAATCTATGCAGCTTTTAACCAACCATTATCACCAAATAAGACTTTCGCTTTTGGCCTATTTTACTACTCTGTATGGCCCTTCCCAGTTAAGATCTAACTTTCCATTGTTATGTTCTTATGTATTCTAGAATACTCTATGCAGCACTAAGTCTCCTTTTTTGAACTACCTATGTTGGACTCTCTTATTGAAGTAATTTTGCAGCTTCTGATGATAACTTTCTAACCTTATTAGCATTGCTTCTCGTTTCTCTTCCAACAAATCCAATTTTGCGATTATCTACTGGTTGTTTTGGTCAGTCTGCACTACTCTAGACCTTTTCGTAGGGAAACTATTCTCTATTGGTATTATTGCCTCCATTCCATAGGCCATAGAAAATGGAGACATCTCTATGGAGGCTCTGACAGCTGTCCTGTAAGCCCATAGTACACAATGCAAGACTGCTGTCCATTTTCCCTTCACTTTTCCCAGCTTCTTCTTTAGTACTTTGTTTGTGGCTTCAACCTATCCATTGCCCTGCAGATACTATGGCGTAGAGAATAACTGTGTTATCCCATGCTCTCTGCAAAATTCTTTGATCTACTCTCCTGTGAATTGTCACCCATTGTATGAGGTTATAGTGCGTGGCAGACCAAAACGACAAATTATATTTTCCCATATAAACTTCTGCACCTCCTGTTGACTAATTCTGGCAAGAGGGAGTGCTTCCGCCCACTTAGTAAAGTAGTATGTCGTTACCAGTAAGAAGGTTAGGTTACCTGGTGCCCTGGGTAATAGGCTTACTAGATCAATCGCCTACTGTGCGAACAACCAAGGGCTGATGAGGGAATTGAGCTGCACTACTGGTTGACAAATTATCGTTTCATATTTTTGACAATTATCGCAATGCTTGATGTACAGAGTCACATCATTCTGCAAGTATGGCTAGAAATACCTCTAAGATAATAATTTATGGGCTAGAGATCTTGCCCCTAAATGATTTCCGCAATCTCCTTCGTGATCTCGCTTAGTACGTCATTCGCTTCTCTTAGCGTTAGGCAACGTAGGAGTAGTCCTCCTACTGACTTCTTGTACAACTTCCCATCTAGGATGGCGTACCTTTCTACTTTGCTCTTTACGCATCTTGCCTCCTTTGGATTGTCAGGTAGTATTCCTAACTGCAAAAAAGCGAAAATTGGGGTCATCCACCCTTGATCTCCAATTGTAACTATTATACTGACCATCTCTGGCTTATCTATCGCAAGTTTTTCTTGATATCCTAGTGGTAATTCTTGTTTGTCTTGCCCTGTCAACATTGAGGCTATAAAAGCTAGTGCATCTGTATGTTTGTTGTCTGTCCTTGATATGTGTTTTATTCTCAATTTCCCAGTTCGAAGCATAACAAACCTGATTTTCTCTAAATGAAACTGCATCTTGGGATCTCGTGCTTCAAATGCTTCGTTGACATGGTTAACTACTAGTTGTGAATCATTGTAGACTGTAACCTCTATTACCCCCAATCATGCCAATGAATTGAGACTGAGTGACATTGCCTCATATTCCGTTTTATTGTTTGACGATCTGACCCCAGCTGACTGTCTTCTCTATCCTTGAGCTGTCAAGAATGATCAGTACCATCCCTAATCCTGATCCTTATAGGTTTGAAGACCCATCCACATAGACTCTCCATCCTGGATGGTTGTTTGCTTCTTACCCTTCTTCTATATTTTCTAGTTCTTCTACCAATAGATCTTCTCTTTTTTTTACTGGAAAGTCTGTCAAGAAATCTGCCACTACTTGGCTTTTCAGCGAAACTCTGGGCTTGTATTCAAGCCCAAATTCTGTTAGATGTACAGCCTATTTTGCCATTCTGTCTGATATCTCCGTCTTTCCTAAAATAGACTTCAAGGGGTACTCTATGACCTGTACTCGGTGTATCTGGAAGTATGGTCTCAAACGTAAAGCTATGTAGACTAAAGCTAGTCCCATCTTTTCAATTCTGGAATACCAAGTTTTCGCATAGGTGAAAGTCTTGTTCAGGAAGTAAATGGGTTGCTCTACTATTGTCCTACTCTAACTAAGACTAAACTGAGCGCGCGTTCAAAAATCTCTAAGTACAGCCCAAGTTCCTCTCCAACTTCTGGTTTGGAAAGTATAGGTGGTCGGCTTAGGTATTTTTTTCAACTTTGTGAAAACTCGTTCACATTCCTCTGTCCATTCAAAATTTGGTGTTGTTCCGCAATTTAGTTGGTACAGAGGCATGTACTTATCTAAAGACCTAGATATGAATCTTTTAAAAGCTGTGACCCTTCCTACCAACTTTTGTACTTGCTTCTGCATTTTTGGAGAGAGTATCTCTAGTAGTACTCTGATCTAGTCCGGATTAGCTTCTATACCGCCTAGGAACTTCCCCGAAGTTAATGCAAATGTGTATTTCCTTGGGTTGAGCTTCATCCCAACCTTTCTTACTTGTGAAAAGACCTCCTCCAGATTAGTAACATGATCTTCCTTCTTCCTGCTCTTCACCAACAAGTTATTGATATAAACTCCTGAGGTCTTCCCCAACAGATTCATAAAGAGCTTTGTTACTAGTTTTTGATAAGTTATTCTTGTATTCTTCAAACTGAAAGGCATAACTTTGTAGCAGTAAAGTCTTTGCTCGGTGATGAATACTGTCTTCTCTTGGTTTGTTGGGTTAAGCTATATCTGCTTATAACCTGAATAGCCATCCATGAAGGATAGTCTTTCATAACCTAAAGTTGCATCAACTAACCGGTCTATCCTCGGCATAAGAAAATATCCTTAGGATAGGCCTTATTTAGGTTTGTAAAGTGAATACAAACTCTAGCTTTTCCATTCTTTTTTGGCACTGTCACTATATTCACTATCTAATTAGGGAACTGTACTTCCCTGATAAACCCTGTTCTAATCAATTTACTCACTTTTTCATGTACTGTTTCTTTGAACTGAGGTGCTAATTTCCTTGATTTATGTTTCATTGGCTTGACAACTAACTCTACGTTCAAATGGTGGTAGATCACTTCGGGGCTGATCCCCGACATTTCCTTTATGGACCAGGCAAACACATCTCGGTTCTTCCTCAGGCATTCTGTCAGCTCTTTCAGCTCTTCTGATGCCAATTCTGCTCCTACCCCAATCTGCCTACCTTCCCCTACATCTATACTATCTGGATGTTTTTTATGTATGGGGGTTTCCCAAGCTCGGTTTCCCCCCATTATAATTGATATTGTTGGATGTTCTCTTTAGAGAATTTCTCCTTGTCCAACATGCATACTTGGGCTGTTACCTGATCCCCTCATATATCCCACATCCCTTGCGACATTGGGAATCTCAAGACCTAATAGTATGTTGAAGGAATGACCCTCATCTCATGGATCTACCACATGTCCAGTATGGCATTGTATAGGAAACTTGTTTCGACAATCATAAACCTAGTCATCAAGGTTATTGGCCCTATCTGCACAGGCAAGACTATCTCCCCCTATGGTTGGCTTGTCCTTCCATCAAACCCAATCAGAAGGGCTTCTGCTTGAGTAAGCACGCTTCTGCTAAGATCCATCTTCAAAAAGGCTGAAGCATACAAGATGTTGACTGAACTACCGCTGTCAATCAACACTTTCTTAAGAATAAAAATGCCCACCTTGAGGGTTACCACTAGTGCATCATAATGGGGCCTTATTACCCCCTCCAAATCTTTCTCCGTGAAAATCACGATTTGATCTCCGTAGGGCTCTGTCTGCTCTATGTGCCTATTTCTTATTGTATAGACGTGAGCAAAGTACTATGTTCCCACCTCTTGATTCTTTCGTCAGCCCTATTTAGGATTGACCTTCTACTCTCATGCTTAAGGACAACATGTATAACTGTTGCCCTTCCATCCTACCCTTCAACAAATGGTTGATCAGCTCTTTGATTCCTGTCTCGGGGTGGATTCTCTCTTTGTCTTCTGGGCAGGTCCTTTAGTCTACCCTACTCTGCCAACCTCTGCAGAAACTTTCTTAAGGCCTGACACCTATTAGTGGTGTAGGCCCACACCTTATGATATTCGCAATATCGCTCATGTTGATTTATCTGATCTTGAGGAAGGACACTGGCCAATCAAAGTAAGGCTCATTCACGATGAATGGTAATATTTCATTAGTGGGCATAAAAAAATATATCCCCCTCCTCCGCTCTTTGTCCTGTTCAAGTGGCCTTTTCCTACTCTATTGTTATGGTTGAAGTTGTTTGCTAGCCCTCACCACAGTGTATATAACCTTTCTTTTCCCCACTGTATTCCGGGGGCCATCCTCCAATCTGATGTATTTTTTTGTTCTTTCGAACATCTCACTTAATGTTTCTGGTCTCCTATTCACAAGATACCTAATAACCCTGAGCCAGATGGCAAAGAATTTTTGAATGCCACTACTGTCGTTCTCTCATTGCAATTTTCCAAGGACATTGCTTCTTTCCTAAATTTCCTTATGAACTCTCTGAGGTTTTTCCCAGACTGCATTCTCATGCTGAGTAGAGCGTCCACGTCCCCGCTACTCTTCCTGTTACTAATGTATCATGTCACAAAGGTAGTACAAATTTTCTCAAAAGAAATTATTGATCCACACGATAAATTGTGGAACTAGGTTATAATGCATGTCCCTACAGGTTAGAAGGGAATAGCCTGCACGTTAAACCGTTGTTCCCTTCCCAGAGTGCAAGCATCTGTTGGAAATGGAATAAATGTTCTATTAGGTCTTTTGTCCTAAAGTAAAGGGTGAAACGTGGTGACACAAACTTCTTCAGAATTTCTCCTACCAAGATCTTTGTTGTAAAGTGAAAGCGCCCTCGATCCGCGGGGTGCGCGGATCCGCTTTTGACCCTTGAGGTTTGGGAGTCGCCACCTAGTTTAGGTCTAGGAACCATAAATGACTCTACAATGGATAAAAAAGAACTAATCTGCATAGAAATCTGAATCCGGGGATCATGTTACGGGGTTGGAAGGTGTTAGGCACCAACCCCGCCCGGCCAATGCCGGTCTCTACTTATCCCAAATAGATCTACATCGCTAATGATAAACTAGATTTAAAAAAAATAATAAAAATTTACCTTTGATCTGCAAAGGTGCTATTCCCTCAGATCTGAAAATAAACAGTTCCTTGTACCGTACTCCTTGCTTCGTTTTGTCTCCGGATCTGATTTCTGATCTCCGAGGCAAGGTGTCTCTTACTTGGATATGGATGCTTTGAATTTGTGGTAGATTTTTGTGGTGTTTTTGAGAGGTTTTTGGGTGTTTTTTAGGCTAAAATCGGAGTAGGGGTGTTAGGGAAGGAGTTGGGGCTCCAAAATTAGGGTTTTGGGGAGGTTATGGAGGCTTCTTCACCTACTTTTTCTAGGGTTTTTTCTTTGATACGAAAATAGGGTGTGGAGGCTCCTATTTATAAAGTTTTTAGAAGCATTTAGGGTTTGATTAGGGTTTCTTTTTAGGGTTTCAATTAGGGTTTTGACTTAGTCTTTAGGGTTTTAGGGTTTTGACTTTAGTCTTATGAGATTGACTTGATTAGTTTTAGATTAGGGTTTGGATTTAGGGTTTTGACCTTAGTCTTATGAGATTGACTTGATTAGTTTAGATTAGGGTTTTGATTTAGGGTTTTGACCTTAGTCTTATGAGATTGACTCGATTAGTACCTTGACTTCAGTCTTGCTTGATTGACTTTAATTTTGACTTCAGTCTCACTTGATTGACTTTAATACCTTGACTTCAGTCTTGCTTGATTTACTTTTAATTTTTGGAGAACCCCCTTCTATTATATCTTTAATTCTTTGAACCCCCAAATGGAGGGGTCCTTAAAGAAATATCCCACGAACCCTCAACAATTTTGCCTGAGAGTCCAATTAATCGATTTTTTAGGTTCAACTTTTTAAATTAATTTCATTAATGTTTCACTTTAATTATTTAATGTTTTATTTATTAATTTCGAATTTTTTAATTATGAAAATTGTGAAATTACCATTTTGCCCTCGGAGAGGATTTTTTACGTTTTAAGTCATTTTTCAATGTTCCAGGATGTTTTGGAATCAGTTTTTCGTAAGGAATTCAATGGGAATGTTGGTTTTTGTCATTTATGAAGTTTTTATATGAAATGATCGTGAACTTTATGAGGGGTATTTTCGTAATTTTGTCAAATTTTGTGAAAATTGGCGAAGTGGTTTACTTGGTTTCGATTTGTTGTTTTATGTGTTTGAACGGATTTTCCTAAGCGTAATGTAGGCTCTAAGGTTGTTTTGAGGTTAGGGGTATTTTGGTAATTTAATCATTTTTTGTGATTTTTATCGTGAAGCTTCTTTTTGGTTTGCAAGATGATGATTTCTATGTTTCTGAGGTCGTATTTTCCTAGCGTAGCGTGGTTTCTAAGTTTTGTCAGTTCGAGATACCTCATCCGGATTTCTGAAACATATCTGGTAACAAAATAAAGCATTGGAATAGACATCCATCATTGGGAACCTTTGCGATCGGGTTGACGACTTGATTAATCAGGCGGATGCAAAAATGGGGTGTCTACATAAAGGGAGACTTTTGAATTCTCCTAATAGCTTGCACTGCCATTGTGCCATTATATACACTTTTCATCATCTCCTTCTCTTTTTGGATTATCTATTTGATCTTCTATCGAGTCAAACCCAATATGGGTTCTACTCGAGTGTTGCAGTGGCAACTTCTGTCACTCCTTCTTCTGTTGGGATCAACTGTTGAGAACTTCCTTCAACATTTGATATGCGATCATCTCTAGCAAGAAGCAGAGGATCTCTCGGTGGGAGATTTTGTCTTGTTGGTTGTTGGTTCTCAATACGTTGACTCATGTTCCGATTTTGTTCAGGCAAGTCATTTATGTTCTTCTACATTTCTTTTTACTACTTCCTTATGATTTTTAACATTGCCAAGAGTTAAGTATCTATAGTAGGTGCCGCTGGTGGAGGTGCATTAACTTTAGTGGTTCTATTGAATCTCCATATTGATTAGACTGAAATCAATATGCTATTGGGTTCTCACAGACGACGTCAGATTTGTGAGGTCAGATTCTGATGAACGATACTAATGGGCTTTGCTTCACGGATCCGAAGTCACTCATTTCCCTTCATTGTAAGTGTTAGCATGATACCTGTCAAAAACTCTCTGATGCTCAAGTTAGAGAAGTAGAGGAATAATCTAATGTACTTGTTAGACTTCCAATCTGCCCAAAGATCATTTACTCTGTGCCAATTGTGCTACTTATAGATCCTACCTCTGAATCAGGGTTTCTCTTTCTCTCGGGAGGTGTTCCCGGAGAATCTCCTGATTCCTCAGATCCTAAACAGAATGTGGATCTTATAGATTGGATATGTTATACTAGGGAGATCTCCTCCACGATCCCTAGGCTTGACGTGCACATATTATGATTACAGGTACTCTTAGACCAGGTCTGCCTTGCTTAGTAGACCAAGTCTTTACTCAGTATTGTGCTGTCCTTCCAATCAAACTAGGCACTCTCTACCTTGGCCTGCCATTTTACTAGGTAGCGTCTCATATGCTGATATACGTCTCATATGCTGATCTACGCATGGTACCACTCAACCGACTTGGACACGTGTACGGTCTAGATAATTGTGCGATTATTTCCCTCTACAAATGGTATTTTGATAAATATGAAGGGTATTTTAGTAATCTCATTTCATTTTTTAAAGTTAAGTTTGGTTGAAAATTTGATTAATATGAAGGGTATTTTGATAACTACACTTGAGACGTTTTACATTTTTTATTTCCTACAAAAGTCATTTGAAGTCTTTCTTGGACGATTTCTTTTAGGAGTTACTTTTGGGCTTCAATTGAAATTTGCGGGAGTTAAAAAAATCTAAATGAATATCATTTTTATGATTTTTTTGGTTTAAAAATAAAAGAAATTGATTCGTGAAACTCAAACAAACAAGACTTAAACTTCTCCAACAAGACTCTCTTTTTTAATAAGCCACGCTACCTTGTTATATAGTGAGTTAATATCTCCACTTAAAGCTGGATAAACTAAATAAATAAAAGATGATCTAACAATATATTTAGATATTGATGGAAACTCGTACCCGACCTGTTTGAAACATAAACATCTTGGCCAAATAAGAAATAGACAAAAATCATACACTAGCCATCCATAAATTTAAATCACTCAATCTTGATAGGCCATGAAACCTACTTATGAGGTGACTCCACCATCCAAGTCCAAGTCCAAGAATGCACCTCCAAGATGCATTCTTACACAAAATCCAACAGTGGAGTTATGATTGACTCTCCCGTCAATTTTCAGAAATTCAACTATTAGGATTACAACTCCATGAGCTAAAAAGACCCACTGACTAACCCACTAAGTGAAAAGTAGGAATTGAGTTTAGAACCCAAGGAAGACTATAAAAAATCAATCAATAAAATTAGGTTTGAAGGGCATTTGAATTCAACTTGAGGTTATATTTGGAAGCTACTTATGTTCCTATTATCTAGACTGGATTCTCTACATTGGCGGGCGGGCGGGCGGTTTGAGTTTCAACTCTTTCACATACTTAATCAACAAGTTATACATTATGTCACGCATGCTTTTGAAATTTATCAAAGAGCTATGTTTAAAATTCAACTCCTAATGATAAAGGATACTAGTTCAAGACGTGTAACTACTCATTAATTAAATTGAATTCTTTTTTTACTTCTATTTAAAGATTTCGTTTGTTTATGATTATCCTTGCTATTAAATATACCATGGTAAATGTGATATCTTCTTGAATAAAAAATTATGGGAATTTATTTGACAACTAATTCAAAAAAAAATTTATGGGAAAATGAATTCCATCATTTGGTTGTAATTAGGAAAATTCTAAAAAGAGAGAGAGGTGGGAAAATCATATTCCAGGGAGTGGACAAGAGGTTGAGAACTCATTTTCCCAACCACAGAGAAAATCAATTTGGACAAAAAATTGTATTTTTTTTCTCTATGGGATAAACTTAGACATGGAGTGCTAGCAAGCAATGCATTTTGCATTGATATTGTAGCTCAAGTTGTGATTTGAGCTTATTTCATTCATTCAATGCAATTTGAATTTTTTTTATTCCATATATGAAAAAAAAATCTCTAAAAAAAGGGTTAAAAAGAGGTAGTCGGTAATCAAAGAAAATTTTCTTAGTTAAATTCATAGAGAGAAATAGTTGAATCAAGTGGGGAGTACTCACTAAACTATTTTCAAGATGATCTTGATATGTGGCCTTGAGATTCACAACAGGTGCCAGTAGCAGAAGATCTGCATAAGGTTTGATAAAAGTAGGGAAGATATATTCGAAACTACCCATCGAGAGGGTTCACCTTCCTAGATGAGGTAGAATATTCCTATTCAAATGTTCCGTATTCTTGGATGGAATGATGGTAATTGATAGGATGAATCTTGGAAATGAATAATCATAGATCCTTAAGACCGTGGGAAAGACATAATGGAAGAAAACTGTCTAATTAGGATTTAATGTCGATAGAACTATAAATATGTGAGAAGGATCTTCTATTTAGGAACTTTGATCATTCTATACACTAAGGTTCTATTCTAACTTATGCATCAGAAATTTTTGGCTATTACCTCATCGATACTTGAGGATGACAAGACTACCAATCTTGGAATTAAATCATTGGTGATCTCAAGATGAGTCTGAGAACGACGAAAAAGCCATTCAACGATAAATATAGAAATTACCTCATCGATACTTGAGGATGACAAGACTACCAATCTTGGAATTAAATCATTGGTGATCTCAAGATGAGTCTGAGAACGACGAAAAAGCCATTCAACGATAAATATAGAAAATTATCCTAAATTTAAAATTATATTTATTTTTAACCTTTCGAAAATGGAATAGTGCACAACACATATCCAAATTTCCTAAGGAAACCATTTTGTAGTATATATACATAATCGGTTAAAATGGTCCATTATTCATGCAGACTAGATTCATTTCCCATGGTTTATTGCTTGCAAATGGACCTTCCTCTTAAATATGCACAAGGAGACAAGTAAACAAACCAACGAATAAACACAATAGTCAAGACATTTCTCAAAATAGGAGAGGTCTTGCATTTAAGTCCACTAGTTAGCCACCCATAAGGATTTTTCCTGATTTACCTGATATGTGTGGTTTGTGGGGTATTGCATGCACCCAGGAGATTTGTGCGAGATATGATGCTCTAAGAGGTCAGTTGCCTCGTCTTTGCTAGTCAGGCCTAAAGGTCCGAAACCCCCTTTATCCACAACCAAAAAAAGATAGTAGACAAATAAACTTCTTGACAATTATAGACAGTTACTGTGGTTTATAAGCAAACATCTTTCTACGAAAAGAAAAAAATAAATAAATTTATGGTTCAAAGTAAAGAATAGAAACAAAGGGCCTAGACCCATAGTTTAGTTGGTTTGATACATTGCAAAACAACTTTGAGATTGTGGGTTCAAGTCCAGCTTATCTATTAAAAAAAAAAATAGAAACAAAGTTCAAATATTTTTTTCCTCTTTAAAAATTAAGCAAACTTCTGATTCATGTCTATTATTTTGAAAATTTATAATTTATCCATTTTATTGGATGGAAGTTCATTGAATTAGATCCATTAGAGTTACAAAGTATTGGCATTTCAATCTAATATGAATCACTATAATATCTTCTACCAAGACAATCATCAAACAATATTTCTTATTATTGATTTCAATGACCTAAAGCATGTTTGAAAATTCTAATATCAAATGATTCATGACTACGATGTGGGAAAATATTTCAAAGGATTTTCAAGAAATTGATGCCTAAGAAACTTGCATTGAATGGTATGTCTATAAAAAATACCACGTTCAAGGACAAGAGAGGGGTATATTTGTAATTTTGATTTTTGAACTTTTGTATTTAGTAAAAATATGTATTCACTTGAGAAAAACGCTTTATTGTCATAATCAGATGCCATATATGAATGTAGAGTACAAAATTTTAAGAAATTAAAAGGATTGCTGTTGAATTTTAATTTCGGATCAAGCCAAAATTTGTTTTTTTGAATTTTTTTTCTAAAATCTAGTCTTAGCCATAAACTCAAGAACGCCAAGGTAATAATCCAAATCAAACTTTTGGTAGGATTTCAAATCTTTTAGTCAGGCTGAAGCAAGTACAGATAAGACCTTGGGATTAAGGTTATTTTTGTAATTTTGATTTTACAAGTGGCTTTTTGTCTTTTTATTTATGAGTTCCTGAGTCAAATTGAACTGATCCTGATAGGACGCAATCAAAGAGGGAATCCGTCGTCTATTAAGAGAGGAAGGAATCGATAGAATGGGCACTGGGCAGCCACACTAATTAACACCAAACAAGAGATCCTCCAAACTTTTGTCCAATTCAATCAAATGATGGAATGGGCCCCACTCCTCGAAACTTTCATCTTCTTTTGTCGAATTCAATCGTGCCATTTGAAAGAAATCATCTCTATTTTCTGGTATGATTCCATGTGACATGTAGTAGTATAACAATAATAGCAACCAGAGATTTTCTAGGTAGCACAAGGTACTAGCTTACCCGTGTAAGTTGTAGGACAGGTAGTAGTAGTAGTGTTTGGAACTATGAAACATTTCATAGATTGGGTTGGAATTTGGGTTTTGGTTTCCTATTTTATCATTGAAGAGAAAATTTATTTATCAATTTCCCTGTTTCACTCACATACTAATGTATATAATTCAAGCATGCAAGTAAGTTATAACAACAACCAACAAAAATCGCCAAAGAAAATAATTTCCTTACTAAGTTAACAAGGAAAGTATACCAATTTCAACTTCGTAAGATGTCAAAAGAATGAAATATTATATTTCACTATAATATTTTAAATTTATGAGTTTCTCCCCGTTTTCAAAGTTTGGATCAAGTTAAAACTATCTTGTTTTTTATTATTTCTATTTTATAAATCTAATCTATATTATGATTTTTTTATTTTTTTTGTTTTTTTTTTTTTACTTTGGAGGGCCGCACATAACATCCCACTCGACACGTGTACAACAAGTAAATAGCTACGTTTTTTGTGAAGGGCATATAGAGATTTGAAGTCATGACATGAAGAACAAACCCAGTCATTCATGCCATCTCAACTAATCCCTGGTCGGTTAATTTGCACCATTATTACTAGAAGGATAAGTTGTTATTTGGCCAATGTGGTTCCACTTGGCCCCATGGTTCTTGGTTAAAGGTGGGAGTGTTACTAAGAGGTGCTAGCCTCATTCTTCTCCAAATGAGTAAATACGAGTGAGGTTGGTGTAAGAGTGTGATTACCTTGGTTAGATTTAAAATCTTACTAGAGGTTATGCGGTCCACGTGGACCATGATGTTAGTCAAAAGAAAAAAAAACACGTCAACCCTCTCAATCATATCTAGATTGTATGCACCCAAGGTGGAGGCTTCGAGTGCTACTTTATATTCTACTTCGTTGTTGGAGACCCTAAACCTTAGTTTTACCACCTTTTCCAACCTATCATTGCTCAGGGTGACTAAAACCATACCCACATCTGACCAGAAGAAATTAGTTGACCCGTCTATGAATAGCCTCCACCTACTTTTCGAGCTCATAAGGTCAGGTGAGTCATCTTCTAGCGGTTCTACCTCCTATTCTTCTTCCTAGTGCGGATCCTCTACAGGAAAATCAATCAAGAAGTCTGTCATTGCCTGCCATTTCTGTGCGTTCCTTGGTTCGAAGGTTAGATCGAATTCTCCCAATGCAACCGCCTACTTGGCAATTCTTCTGGACATATCAGATCTGTACAAGACTTCCCTAAGTAGGTAGTCTTTGATTGCCTTGACCTTGTGAGCTTGGAAGTACGACCTCAACTTTTGAGCTGAATACACCATATTAACTAGATTTTCTTGGTTCGGCTATACTTGACCTTAGACTCTTAGACCGGTAGCTCTATCTTATTTTCAACTTTGAAAAGAACCAAGCTTATTGCTACTAGGGTAGCTGCTAAGTAGATACCCAAAGTCTCCTCATCCATTGACTTGCTTAAGATCGGAAATGTCCCAAGATATGCTTCCAAGTCTAGAATCATCTTTTCACATTCTTTTGTACATTCAAATCCAATCCCCTTTTTAAGTAACATAAAGAGAGGTCGATACTTATCTAAAAATCTTGCCACGATCCAATTGAGCGTAGCTACCTGACCTGCTAACTTTTGCATTTAGTTTTACATTGGTTGGTGAAGTTATTTCCGACAGTGTCCTTATTTGATCTGGGTTGCCTTCTATCATCTTCTTTGTCACCATATAGCCCAAAAACTTCCTTGACGATACTTCGAACGTGCACTTCTTCAAATTGAGGCGCATCCCATAGTCCCTTAGCAGAGCAAATGTCTTATCTAGATGGTCTATATGGTCTTCTGATTGTTTGCTCTTTACAAGCATATTGTCAATGCATACTTCCATAATATCCCTGAGATTATCCTTGAACATCTAGGTGACTAACCTTTGATACGTGGCCCCTGTGATCTTTAAGTTGATGACATCACCTTGTAGTAAAAGAGATCTTCGTTCGTAATGAAAGTAGTCTTCTCCTGATCCTCAAGGGCAAGCAAATTATGATTGTAGCCTGTCCAGAGAGCCTTTTATGCCCAACAATTGCATCTACCAACCAATCAATCATTGGAAGAAGGAATCCATCCTTTGGACATGCTTTATTGAGATTAGTGAAGTCAATGCAAACACACACTTTATCGTCTTTTTTTCAACACTACCACTATATTCGTGATCTAGTTCAAATACTACACCTCTCTAATGAAACTAGCCTTGAGTAAATTTACCTCTTTTTCATTAACTGCTTGCCTCAGCTTTGGTGATAATCTTTGAGGACTTTTTTGGAACGATCGGGACCTAGGATCTACATGAAAGTTATGACTTGCGGTCCATGGATTTATACCAGGCATGTCTCCGAAAGACCAAGCGAAAATGTCTTGTTCCTTCTTAAGAATTCCACCATCTTTTCTATTTTTTCCTTCTCCATACTCGACCCGATAAAAGTCTGATGTATACTTTCTTCCCCCAGATCTACCTGTTTTACTACTGACACATGTTCTACCTACAATTCCTTCTATAATTCCTTATGATTCCCACCCTCAGGTGGGTCGACTTTCACTTCCTCAATTCAATCTTGGTATTTCTTCTTCCTACCCTCTTTTATTGCGTTAGTGAAGTAGTTCCAAGCAACTACTTAGTCCCCTCTAATCCCCATAGGCCTCTGACTAGTCGAGAAACGCATGAGTTGGTGGTATGTCGAAGGCATAGCTTTCATGGAATGTATCCACCTCCTCCCTAGTATAACTTGGTCTGAACTAGCCTTACTGCCACAAACCTGGTCATTACCACCTTAGATTCTGCCGCAACGGGCAGTGTCATTTCCCTATTATCAAGTTCTCATTGAATCCATAAACACTAACCTCAGCATGTTCTAGTTCCCCGAGCATTCCCATCCATTTGGTTGCTAAGAGAAATAGAATATCCAATGTTATCCCATCATCAATAAATATCATTTTCAAATCAACCGTCCCTATTACCAGTGTGACGATCAAGGCATCATTGTACGGGCTGGTTATTACATTCATGTCTTCTTGAGTGAACATTGTTGTTTTACTTTCCCATATAGACTCAGCTACCTGAGCCACAGTTTCCCTTTTTGTAACTTGATGAACTTCTATCTCGTGCCGTAACTTCTTAACCTTGGTGGGATGTGAGATTTTGACCACTTCATTAGAACAAAATTCTTCAAAGATCATGTTGACCACTCTCTAACCTCGTTCCTTATATGTTGGAGGTCCTCTTGGAGGTAGAGGGGAAGGATTTCGTTTCCTAGATTTCTCTATTTCCACATACCTTCTAAACTTTCCTTGGTAAATCATATCCTAGATGACATGCTTCAACCTCTAGCAATCACCAATCAAATGATCCTCTGCCTTACGGTACTCATAGTAAGGCTTCCCTGGCCTGCCTTCGTAGTTCGAGGGAGGTGGTATGAAACTAAGGTTGTTATTTTGTGTTTTAGTATTTCTGAGGGTCTCTTTGTTAGGGGTGTGAGGATCCTCCTTAAATTCCATGAATTTCGATCCGTAGTTTCTCTCACCTTCTTCTTGCTCGACTCTTTTTCTTCCTTTTTTCCTTTTGCTTTTAGTTTTAGTTTTGGTCGGCATAACAATGTGCATCGTCGGTCCTACCTCCCGAGCCATACTCTTTAGAGTTTCCTCTAGGGTAATGTATTTCTCAATTGTGACATACAAATCCTCCAATCTTTCTGGTGGGTCGGTGATCAACTCTTCATGCAGCTTTGTTCCTAGTGTGATTGTGTGTTGACGTAGGCCTAAATTACTATGTCATTATCAAGGTTCCGACCAATAGAAACTGAGTGCAGAACTGTGCCATGAAAGCTCAGATGTTCTCCCTTTTTTCTTGCCTCCTGTAGAATAGTACATTGACCTAAACTTTCCTTCGCCTGTTGTGAATGAACTGAGCTACAAAGAGCTCCTCCAACTGCTGAAAGTTCTCAACCACACCTTGTGGTAAACCTTAGAACAAAGTAATAGCTACTGGCCGCAAGTTGGACGGGAACACTTTACAAGTGAACGTGTCATTCTCTTGATAAAGCATTATCAATTTCTTGTAATGCATTACATGCTCCACATGGTCCTTTGTTCCATCAAAAGAATCGAAGTTGGGAATGTGGAATTTCACCGGTGGCTCGGAATTTTGAATCGCCCCTGTTAATGGTGACATTCTTTGATTCCTAACAACTGAGCAAGCAAGACAACCGACTTGCCCTCCTTTAACATCAACATCTTCCATTTGCCTCAACAAATCTTACACCTCCCCCAAAGTTAATGGGTTGGATGGTATGGTTTGACCATTATTGACTTGATTAACCTCCAACTGAGCCTTGGGGTCGTGATTCCTAGTCCGAAGCCTAGCATCATCCTCATTTCCCCCTTTGTTCTCTAATTCATCGACCCTCGGTAGTCGCAGTTGTTCGTTCTCCCTTTCGAGGGCTCGGATTCCCTTTGATTGTCGCTCTACACTCTGTTGCAATTCCGTCCTTATTTGCGTCAGCAAATTGCGGATGTCCTCCATGAGATTTTGGTTCCCTAGCGCTCTCTGGGCTATAGGATCTTGACTTTCCACTACAGCTCTTGCAACAACTTTTGCTGCATCCCTTTGGCCATTGTTCCTTATGTTTGTCATGTGGACATCGTGTTTTTTGTTTGTTCCTAAAGATGGAGCCAATTGTAGAAGTGGACTTTGTGATCATCTCGAGATTCTTGTTCTTCCAATCAGATGATCTGCAACTCCTTGAGATCTTCCATGTTCCCTGTTCCATAAAGCCTCTGATGCTTAAGTTATTTCCAAAAAAAAAAAAAAAAAATTTGATCCTCATCTATTTATAAAGAGGGGAGTTTCCATTTTGCACGTTTTCCTTCCTTATCCCCTTCTATTTTGGGATAAGAATCATGTTAGATTCTCTTTCTAGAGTCCCTTTTAATTCAGTCGCCCAAATCCTGAAATCTCAGGGATTATATCATTTTTTTATTCATAGTACTCTGTTCCCCCGACCTTCATCCAAGCCCATTCTCTCGGTGAACTACCCGAGTGACTGCATTTATGCAGGTTGGAAGAATGCTCCCCAATGAACTCTATTATTCTTTAGTGACACGAGTTGTTATCTCTTAGGTCGGAGAATTTATCCCTCCACAAGTCTGTAATTGAAAAAGTCACATCTATCTCTTAGGGGCTAATGACCCATATCGTCAAATGACAACATAACTCCATAATCCAAATAGGGGGATGAGTCGTGCAACCAACGTTTGTCTCCCAACCCGATCAGCCATTAAAGTACCCAAATTTCTTCTGTTATTCAATGGATTTTAACCAGAATATTGAAGGTGTAGATGTACTTTAACCAGGTTTAGCTTTAGGACCAGTTGTTTTAGTACTAATAATTGGACCCTGAACTCACAATTGTTTGATGCTCTGTCTGCTTACAATGGTAAATGAAACAGAAAACCAACCAGTTTTGGATACATTAGTCTCCAATCTGTGTTCGGTTCAGGTATGGATTTAGCAACCAACCCTTTGAAACTCCTAATGTATTGTATCCAGGTTGGTGTATGATGGGAGCGTTAATGGGCTACATTAGGTGCAGGTTGACGTTATAGTCCAAGCAATGCCTGGTCATGACGATTATCATAAAGTCTAGATAGAAAGCCTTGAACCCATTTATGGTCCCAAATTAACTACCAAGTAAACCCAAAAAAGCGTATTATTTTAAGTGCCTAAGTCATTAAAAAAGGACTTCATCTGATAGTATGTGAGAAGATCCGATCTAGAGCTATCAATGGATTGTATTCGGATAGGATTGGTCCCGATTTGATAAGAAATTTATTTCATCAGGACCTGATCCGCTCTGTTCTGGACCCCATCCAAAAATCCAATTTTTTTTGGATCAGTGCTAATCCAGACCGCTTAAATATGATAAAAGTATATGCATAATTATGTATATATTATTATTATATACAGTTATACACACACACACACACACACATGAAAGTGACTAAATAAATAATCAAATCGGATCCTTTTCAGAATCCAAATCCAACCCAGAGTACCGTTTGAATCCTTTGGAAGATACCATTGATTAAATGGACTTCTAGGATTAGAAAATTGATGCCCTATGATACAAAAACATTTGATGTCAACCATAAAAAATACGTCACATATTTTTGGGCCCAATGACCCATAAAGACCTGAACATTATTTAAAGAGTTGTGCTGGGGTGACATAAACGGAGACACTAAGGTGCTAAAATGATGAGGTGTCACGCACATTACCATAGATGCTTTTTTGTGAGATACGAGTAAAAAGCATCTATGGTTATGTGCATGCCACCACATCATTTTTGTCACCTTTGTGTCATTCCAGCATTTTCCTTATTTAAAACTCAACTTGATCGCCTATCTTCATTTCACAAGTGATTTCTAAGCATTTATTGGATTACATCAATCAATGATCAAAATCCTAATCAACATGATTTTTTTGTGTGGGCCCAGAGGAAATATGCGGGTTAATAAACTTTTTGTATCACGGGGTTCATCATATAGCCATCTTTTTTTTTAAAGTAATGGCCCCACTCAACATATATTCTATAGAGAGCCCAATGGATCATCAAACCAATCAAAGAAATGCTTACCTAAAAAATCAAGGGCCAAAAAACGATCATACCAGCCTGTAAGCCAAGAAGCAAAAGCACCCCACTCATTCCCACAGAGTTTCGCACTCCAGAAGTAGAGCCCACCAGAAGTTGGATAGGAGGAGCAAATCTCAGCCATTGAGAGGCCCACCATGAGAGTAAAGAAACCAGCTATTGGCCATCCATAGACCATAGTAACGGGCCCACCAAATGTTCGACCAGTGTTGAAGGTAGTCGTGATGCCCGTCATCACAGATATGATGGAGAAAGTGAAAGCGAAGTTTGATATCGGGCTACACAGGAACACACGTACATCTTATCAATTATCAAATGAACCCAAATTTTAAATAATTTACATGAGGGATTGATTAGTTGCACCCCAAAATTTAAATAATTTACAGGCCCACCACTCATAACCAATTGCACACCACCACTAACAAATTTCCCTTTACACTCCAAAAGTAACTAAAAAAAATGTTACTCATTTTTTTTTCTTCTTAGTCAACCATCCCATATAAATTATTGGTAGTTCAGTAATTTTTACAAGAAATACTTGGCCTTTTCAGAGCCATGTTTACAAAATTACACGTTTAAGAGCCATTTTGTAAGAAATGCTTTGGTTTCTTTGAAAGTTGTATGAATTGTTTAATTCCTAAATAAAATCTAAACAAAGATTTAAAAAATTAATACCTTAAATTGGAGTAAAAAAGAACCTAAGCAAAATCAATCACAACAAAGATATAATACAAGTAGATATCACGAGCAAAGTAGAACATGAGTAGGGCATACAAAGCTTTAGGAAAATAAATAAACTATAAACCTTAAAAGATTAGGTATTGAAATGCAATCAATAGGGTTAAAATAGAGGTTATTAAAAAAAAGAATTTAAGATTGGTGTGCAACCAACGATTAATGGTGTGCAACCAGTCCCTTTACATAAATACCTGGAGAGAGAGAGAATAATGTGATTTAGGCTAATTTGGACATTACGATTTAGGGTTTTGGTGAATAATTGAGATACCCTCCGTTTTTAGACCCACGACATAATGGTTGACCAGAGTCATACGCAAAAGAAAGACAAAAATGATAAAAATACCCCTTATCTTACTACTCTCGGGGAAGATCCCTTTTCTATAATGATAGTTTTTTCACCTTTAAATGGTTTCAGGTGATTTTGATATTAAATATGAAAAATCAAATCAGATTTAGGGCGAGGGCAGTTTTGATATACCCCACCCTACCTCGATTTATATCTATCCCTCATGAGAGTTTATAGAAATATTAATAGGGATATACTTCTAAAATCGTATTAGTTTTTTAATTAAAAAATTATATTAAATGACGGGACGAGACAAGGTAGGGTTTGGGTTTTAGAAATACTACTAGTGGCCGGGAGCGGCGGGGATGGGTTTAAAAATTTAGACACAAGTTGGGGTCAAAGAAGGTTTGGGTTAAGCTAAACCTGGCCCAACCCGCCCCATTGCCATCTCTACTTTTTCTACACCTTGTGTTTTGGTGATTGGTGATAAGACGACCACTTGTTCTTATAAGATTCGATTAAGAGCTTTGCTAGGCTCAAATCCTCAACCCACGATTAAGGCCCTTCCTCCATCAAAGAGAGAATTGGGGTAAGATGGAAAACAATTTTTTTTTTTCTCTGAGGGAGCAAATGGGATTAGATCCCCCAATATTCCTAACCGTAAACAATGGATACTTTACTAGATGATGAAGGAACCCACCTCATTACAAGACACATGGCATTTTATATTTATTTTATGCCCTTACATTCTAGTCAATATTTATAATACCTCCTTGTGAAATGTCACGTGTAATTCAAAATTTTGAAGCGGGATGGCCGTTCCAAAGTTTTTTCCCTTTCCTGGAGTGTTCCCTTCCACAGAAAATCCAACATTGAAGCAGGCAGGCCACTTCAAAATTTTGTAGGAACCCTTATCATTACAAGACACATGGCATTCTGAATTTATTTCACACCCTTACATTTTTGTCAAAATTTGGAATACCTCCTTGAAAATGTCCCGTGTGCTCTAATGAAGAAGGTTCCTTCAAAATTTTGAAGCAGACACTCTCAATGTCTACTTTGATAAATCAAAGCACCTACATATTAAAAAGTGAAAACAAATCGCTATCTTATAGTGCCATAAACTCATAATAGTTTTTATCTGAGATGACCTTACCAAATCAATCAAAGGTTGAAGATGAACTTTTGAGAAAAATCAAGAGATTTCTAAGGGATAAAATGGTTGCCAAATAAATCAAAACTTTTGACCTAAATGAATTTTTTATTTTATTAATAAAAAAAATCAAGGGTTTTTGTTAAGAGATTCATTTTATATTAGTCTCTTGTAACTCACCAATGGTAAGATAGAGTAGTGCATTACTGCATTTGAAAATGCAGGGAATCTCAAAGGTTTATCGAAACTTATTAAATAATCAAAAAGATTAAAAAATAAAAATAAATAAGGGCACTTGATTTATCAATCATTTTATGAAAATATAAATACTTTTGAGATGCCTTACGAACGATTTACAGAGACAACATAAACTGGCAATACTACTCTCCACCAAACGAACGGTTGAGATGAAAGAATATCACAGTTATTCCCAAGTTTAATCCAAATCAGTACTAATCAATAGGAAATCTTGTTTTCCCTCACATCTGAGCCGTATGTTTGATAAAGAGCCTCAATCATCGTTTGAGGTTAGAAAAAGTATTATGAAATCAAACTGGAAACCGAAATTCGCCCCCAAAAAAATCAAATTTTACTCAGAAAAAGCAGCCAATTGCGCCATCAAAATAAAAAAAAAAAAAAAAATCCAATAGAAAGATCAAAACATTAGCAAAAAAATAAAATTTGAGATGAGAGACGTACGAGAGTCTGCGTCTAAGCTCTTGCTTATATCTGAGCTGTTTCAGCCTAGAATGATCAGAATGAATGGAGGCGTCTTCTTCTCTTAGAAGAAGATACGGAGCTTCCTCTTCCAAAACCCTAATTCCAGTCTCCATTTCCATCAAAATATATTCGAATTCGAAGAGATAACTAGGATTTTAATTATTCTACGAAGAATTTTGGATCTAACAGTTAAAAAGTTTCAGATCTCAACAAAAAGAACACTTATGATAAATTGGTGCTTTCTATTGACGATTATTAAACTTAAGTGTGAAAGAAGATATTATACGACATTTGTACCAATTACAAGTATGTATTTGGTAGTTAAGCCTGTCAATGGATATTTATCAAATGAGCCCGACTGGACTTACTTTTTATTTTGAAAGAAGAAAAAGGGGGAAAAAAAAAGTTAGTAAAGGATTTCGCCCTTACTAAGAGTCTTTCAGCTCAGCCCTTGTGTCACGGTCGTATTCTTTCGAAGTGAGGTCGTGCGGCGCAAGGGGGTCAAATCCACTTGCAAGCCTGTAAAATGATCGTACACCACACACACGTAGCTAGCAAACAAGTAAATGAGGCAACACGAGGTAAAGTTCGAAGGCAACTTTGTTGATATAATATTGATTACACGGGGTAACGCGTTACAAAAGCAATAGATGTGTTACAAAGCAATAGATGATCTTATGACACGCGGGACTTCCACGGAGCTGGGCTTCAAGGGCTTCAACAACATAGGTGTAGGCCGGGGATTGGGATAACACTGACACCTTTCCTACAAAGAGTACGCTAAGTCTTTCCCAGGTTTCCAGAAGGAAACATCAAAAGTGGAGGTCGGTCATACTCCCTTATTACAAAAATGCCACTAAGCTAACAACTGTGCCCTGGCACGGGGCTGACATGTACCCTAAGCTAACAGATATGCCCTCGTACGGGAGCTAACATGGCTTCATAGTGAGCCTTACATAGTATTATATGGGTGCTCCCGGGTGACTCCAGGACGAGCTATACCTAAACTCTAGGTATCAGAGTACATGGCCGTTACAGTCTCCCCCACCTATTCTGCAGACGTCCTCGTCGCATTGTCCCTGACAAACTCTTCAATCTTCTGTTTGAATGGTTGTAGGTTCTCTGCTCTTTCCCAGGTGACTTCGCATTCTGGCAAGTTCTACCATGTGACGAAGTACTCCATGTGCTGCTGCTTGCTTGAACTACTGCTGACTTGACGCTCGGTGAGAACTTTGTCGACAACACATTCCGGTTGGATTGTTGAACGAGAAGGTGAACGTGTTGGAATGCTGCATGCTGGATCTGCATGGAATGACTTGAGATAGCTGGCATGGAAGACAGAGTGGATGTTGCGTAACCAGTGCGGTAACTTAAGCTTGTAGGAGACCTTGTCGACTCGAGAGAGGATGACCATTGGACCTTCATAACGCTGTATTAGTCCCTTGTGTGCTCACTGTACTCTGTTGAACCTTCTCAACTAATCTGTCTTGAGTATAACTAAGTCACCAACTTTGAAACGATCTGGTCGACGATGTCCATTAGCCCATTTTTTCATCCGCTTCGACGCTTTTTCAAGGTAGGATCTGGCAATTTCATTGTTGTCCTACCAAAACTTATCAAACTTGTACGTCTTTGGACACTATCCCTGATATCCTGAAACAATAGTATGAGGAGTTAAAGGTTGTTGGCCAGTAATAAGTTCAAAAGGACTCTTGTTGGAGGAAGAGCTCTTCTAAAGGTTGAAACAGAATTGTGCGACATCGAGAAGATTCGCCCCAATCCTTCTGGTTGGCAGTGAAAAAATACTTAAGATACTCCTCTAACATGGCATTAAATCTTTCAGTCTGCCCATCTGTTTGAAGATGTCCGTTGTTTGAAAAGTCAAGCTGAGAGTCAAGTAATCTGAACAATTCGGTCCAGAATCTCCCTGTAAATCTTGAATCTCTATCACTGACGATGTTCTTGGGCACACCCCAATACTTGATGAAATTTGAGGAACAAGTGCGCTGTTTCTTCTGCTGAGCAATATGTCGAGGTCGGTATAAATGTAGCATATTTGGAGAAACGGTCCACAACCACAAGGATGGACCCATACTCTGCAACCTTCGGCAAACCTGAGACAAAGTTTATAGAAATACTTTCCCAAAGCCTTTGGGGGACTGGAAGCGATTCTAGTAGCCCGATTGGTTTGTCGCGCTCGATCTTGTCTTGCTGGCAAATGAGGCAGGTCCTCACATAATCTAACACATCATATCGGATATTCGGCCAATAGTATCATCGCTCCAAGAGAGCTAATGTGCGGCGCCAGCCCGGATGGCCAGCCCATGGAGTGTCGTGACACTCTATCATCAGTTCTCGTCTTAGCCCGTCCGCACGTGGAACAAACATGCGGCTCTTGGTGGTATATAACAACCCATCCCGAAACCAGAAACGGCGTGCTTTCCCCTTCTGCACCGTATCCAATATGGCCTTCGCCTGGAGATCACTGTTTAAACCATCATGAATTCTCTGCTATAAAGTGCTGGTAACTTGAGAAACTTGTCGCTGAAGTGCTGTTAGCTCTACTTTGCGACTCAGGGCATCGGCTACTCTATTGTTCTTTCCTGGCTTATAATCCAAGGCCAAGTCAAACTCTGCGAGGAACTCTTGCCAGCGAGCCTGTTTTGGTGTCAACTTCTTTTGAGTCAGGAAATGGCTCACTGCCACATTATCGGTCTTCACATGAACTTGTGATCCCAACAAATAATGTTTCCAAACTCTCAAACAGTGGACGACGGCTAACAACTCTTTCTCCTGTGCGGTATAACGTCTCTCAACATCATTGAACTTCCGACTTTCATAAGCAAGCGGATGCCCATCCTGTAACAACACTCCTCCAATAGCAAAGTCAGATGCATCTGTCTGAACTTCAAACGGCTTGGTGATGTCGGGTAGAGCTAAGACTGGGTCTTGCATAACAGCAAGTTTGAGGTCTTCAAATGCCTCATGACACTTGTCCGACCAGGATCAAGTGTGATCTTTCTTCAACAGGTCTGTAAGAGGTACGGCCCGTTTGGAATACCCTTGGATGAAACGTCGATAATAGTTCACAAGACCGAGGAATGGCCTGAGTTCTGTGACAATAAAAGGGGTTTTCCATTCATCAATAGCTCGCACTTTCTCCATGTCCATCCGGATTTGTCCATTACCCACTACGTGGCCAAGAAACATAATCTGCTATCGAGCGAATGGACTCTTCTCTAGCTTGACATACAACTGATTGTCGCGAAGCACTTGGAATACCTTGCGTAAATGTTGAACGTGTTTTTCAAGGGTAGAACTGTATACTACGATATCATCAAGATATACCACAACAGACTTGTCGAGGTATGGTCTGAAGAGGTCGTTCATCAAGGTGTAGAATGTCGCAGGTGCGTTCGTGAGGCCGAAGGGCATGACTAAGAACTTATAAGCACCATACATGGTAGAACAGGTAGTTTTCGGTTCATCTCCATCTGCAACCCGTACTTGATAGTACCCTGATCTTAAATCCAACTTGAAAAAATACTTGGCTGCCCCAAGTTGATCAAACAAATCGGTAATTAGTGGAATCGGATACTTATTCTTGACGGTAACCTTGTTCATCGCTCGGTAGTCTACACAAAGTCGCAATGACCCATCATGCTTCTTCTGGAATAAAATAGGTGCCCCATAAGATGCCTTCGAATGTTTGATAAATCCAGACTCTAGAAGTCCATCAAGTTGCTTGCGTAACTCAGCTAGTTCCAGGGGACTCATCTTATATGGCCCCTTTGCAAGAGGCTTGGCACTAGGTACTAGTTCGATTTGATGATCAATCGGCTTATGTGACGGTAGGGTCTTCGGAAGCTCTTCCGGCATAACATCATCAAATTCAGTCAAAACTTGTTTTACCAATGGGGGAGTTGAACTATGGTCCTGATCATCAGGTTCAACTCGCAAGGTAGCAAGAAACGTTTGCTCACATTTCTTCAACCCTTTATTTAACTGTAGAGCTGAAATCATTTTTCCCTCCTCTTTACCTGTAGAGAGGGGAATGAAACTTCGACTTTCACCTAGCAAGCCCAAAGTGTTGGCGAATGGCATCGGAACGATCCTATTTTGTCGTAAAAAGTCCATCCCAATGATGACTCGGAACTCATCGAGTGGAACTGCGAGAATATCTAGCTTACCCCTCTATGTGCCTATCTTGACGGCTACGGACTTGGCCGATCCTTGTATAGGAGTGGTCTTGGAGTTAACAGCTTTCATACGGCTTGAATCCTTTTCGAGCCGGATATTGAGGCGCTTTGCCTCTGTAGGGGCAATTAAGCTATGTGTAGCTCCCGTATCAACCATCGCCTGGGTGGTTTTGCCACCAATCTCCACATCAACATACATGAGACCCTTACGTTGACGGATCTCCTGAGTCTCAGAGGTCTATTTCATTGCATTCAACAGATGCATAGCTCCCATGTGAGAAGATTCATCCTCATCTTTCTCACTTGAACTCTCATGACTAGGGTCACCTTGGGAAGCTAACAATGCGTTCAACTTGCTCCTCTGCGGGCACTTGAACGTCATATGAGGACCACCACACAAGTAACACAGAATCTTGCTGCGATGATTGTTAGACTAGGTACCTGTGTTCTTCGAAGGGGAGGAATCCCATTGGGATCTCCTGCTTGGACTGTGTCTAGATCCTCTATTTTTACCTTTGGAAGACCCATTGGTGCGCTCACGCTACGAAAAGTACATTTTCAACTGATTGGATACCTTCTTTCTACTCCCATTCACGGGAGAATAGTCCGTCAACCGCTCAGCTGCAACGATAGCAGTCGTGAGATTTTGCACACGTTGCCTCTGTAGTTCTGTCTGAACCGAAGGCTTAAGTCCTTCTATAAATGAGAATAACTTGTCTTTCTCTGACATGTCATGGATATCAAGCATCAAGGCAGAAAACTGCTTGACATAGTCGTGTACGGTACCTGTCTGTTGGAGTTGCCTCAATTTTCTACGGGCAATGAATTCCACATTCTCGGGTAAGAACTGATTCTTCAACTCTTTCTTGAGGTATTCCCATGTATCGATGGAGCATTGGCCACTCTCCATCTCGGTGTACTTTGTTCGTCACCTGCAAGATACATAGAAGCAGTTGTTACTTTTACCTCTTCTGAATCCGGTCGAGCTGTACGGAAGTACTGTTCCATATCAAATAGGAAATTCTCGAGCTCTTTTGCATTGCGGGCACTACTGAAGGCGCGTGGCTCGAGGACTCGCAAGTGCGAGGGAGAAGCATCACTACTGGTAGGCTACACATTACCAACGGCTCTTACCAGGAGACCTACCTTAGTAATGAGCTCTGTAATCTATTCCTATAAAGTGGCTATGGATCCTTGGGTATCTTCTTCTAGGTTAGTCATTCTGGCTCTGAATGTCTCGGATCTTTTCTCCAGCGTGTTCTGGCGACCATCTATTTGAGAAATACCATCAACTAAATCGGAGAGCATGGCTATCTTCTCTTCTAATACCTCAATGCGTTCCTTGTTTATATGTGGTGCTGGTGTGTTTGGAGCGGGTTGGTTCGCGATACTTGCAACTCCTCGTGCCATTGTTCGCGTGAACTAATGGAAACTGGGGGAAGAGCTAGGGGGAAATACCAACTGTGCTCAAACAACTATAGCTCTGATACCAACTGTCATGGCCGTATTCTTTCGAAGTGAGGTCATGCTGCGCAAGGGGGTCAAATCCATTTGCAAGCCTGTAAAATGATCGTACACCACATACACGTAGCTAGTAAACAAGTAAATGAGACAACACGAGGTAAAGTCCGGAGGCAACTTTATTGATATAATATTGATTACACGGGGTAACGCGTTACAAAAGCAATAGATGCGTTACAAAGCAATATATGATCCTATGACACGCGAGACTTCCACGGAGCTGGGCTTCAAGGGCTTCAACAACGTGGGTGTAAGCCGAGGATTGGGATAGCACTGACACCCTTCCTATAAAGAGTACGCTAAGTTTTTCCCAGGTTTTCAGAAGGAAACATCAAAAGTAGAGGCCGGTCATACTCCCTTATTACGAAAATGCCAGTAAGCTAACAAGTGTGCCCTGGCACGGGGTTGACATGTACCCTAAGCTAACATATATGCCTTGGTACAGGGGCTGACATGGCTTTATAGTGAGCCTTACATAGTATTACATGGGTGCTCCTAGGTGACTCCGGGGTGAGCTACACCTAAACTCTAGGTGTCAGAGTACATGGCCGTTACACCTTGGCATCTAAAAATGTGAACTGGTGTTTTAGGGCTGTAAAGGACAAAATTCTATGAACTTTGAAAATGAAGTTTCAGATTTTTTTTTGAATGTGAGTTTTTCCATGAAACTTAGATGGCTGTGGTGTTGGATTGCTGATGTCCTAATCCATTTGAGTAAAATGACCCTTACTAAAACTTAAAATCTTACCATATTGGTAAGGAAAGTGTTTCGCACATCAAATCAAATTGAATCAGACTAGCCTGACGAACTCAATAAGATTTCAAATCTTACTTAGGGTCTTGAGCTCACATACTCCATCCAAAAATATGATTCGATGTCACAGAGATGCAAAGGAACAGATTTTAAGAACTTTGGCCTTTGTCTATTTTCAACACTTTGGAAGATTATTCCTCTACTTTTCTAAACTGAGCGTTGAAAAGTTTTTGGTAGGTATTACGTCGGCACTTGTAATGAGGGGGAAGGAGTGACTTCGGATCCGTGAGGCAGAGCCCATCAGCACTGTTCACTGGACCCCACACCATTCATTTTTCAAAATACCCTTCATCTTTAACCAAATTTTCAATCAATCTTAACCTTAAAAAACAAAAAGAGATAATCAAAATACCCTTCATCTTTACCAATTACCAAAATACCCTTCATTTTTACCAAAATACCCTTCATCTTGAATCAAATTTTCAACTAAACTTAACCTTAAAAAACAAAAGGAAATTACTATAATACCTTTCATTTTAATCAAAATACCCTTCATCATTTCTAATTATCAAAATACCCTTCATTTTTATCAAGATACTCTTTAACTTTAATCAAAATTTCAACCAAACTTAACCTTAAAAAATAAAGGGAATTATTAAAATACCCTTCATCTTTACCAAAATACCATTTATCTTTACCAAAATATCATTCATCTTTAATCAAATTTTCAACCAAACTTAACCTTAAGAAATAATTATTTTTTTACCAAAATACCCTTCATCTTTACCAAAATATCCTTCATCTTTAATCAAATTTTCAACCAAACTTAACCTTAAAAAATTAAAAGAAATTATCAAAATACCCTTTATCTTTAATTAAATTACTAACCAAACATAACCTTAAAAAATTAAAAGGAATTATCAAAATACCCTTCATCTTTAATCAAATTTCCAACTAAACTTAACGTTAAAAAACTAAAGGAAATTACTAAAATACCTTTCATCTTTACCAATTACCAAAATACCCTTTATCTTTACTAAAATACTCTTCATCTTTAATCAAATTTCCAACCAAATTCAACCTTAAAAACAAAAGGAAATTACTAAATACCTTTCATCTTTACTAAAATATCTTTCATCTTTCAAAATACCCTTCATCCTTATCAAAATACCCTTCATCTTTAATCAAATTTTCAACCAAACTTAAATTTAAAAAATAAAAGATAATTATCAAAATACCCTTCATCTTTACTAAAATATCATTCATCTTTAATCAAATTTCCAATCAAACTTAACCTTAAAAAACACAAGAAAATTATCAAAAGAGCCTTCATATTTACCAAAATTCATCTTTAATCAAATTTTCTATCAAACTTAACCTTAAAAAATAAAAAGAAATTATCAAAATACCCTTCATCCATCTTTACGAAAATACCTTTCATCTTTAATCAAATTTTCAACCAAACTTAACTTTAAAAAGCAAAACGAAATTTTCAAATACCTTTAATCTTTACCAAAATACCCTTTATCTTTATCAAAATATCCTTCATCTTTATTCAAATTTTCAATCAAACCTAATCTTAAAAAATAAAAAAAGATTATTAAAATATTTTTCATTTTTACCAAAATATCATTCATCTTCTAAAAGGGGATTACTTTTAAAATATCCTTCATCTTTACTAATAAAACCAAAAGTAATTCATCATTACTAATTTATTATCAAAACACCCTTAATCTTTATGTGGATGTTGGATTGTGTATGATGTAAGTATTTTCTTACAATTTTTATGTAAGAAAATTTTCATATATTCATTTTTAAGAGATGTTGTCGAAATTTCGATAAAATATAAAATTTCTAAATTTATTTAAATTAAAAATAATTATTTTTATAATTTTATAATATAAATTTATTATATTTATATATATTTAGTGTAATTATATCTTTATTAAGATATTTTGATCATTTTTTATGCATTTTGGGTGCATTGTCAACATTAAGGACATTCTGATCATTTTACCAAAATCTAGTAATAAAAAAATTATCAAACGACCATCAATTTTTAATTTATGTACTTCTGTAACGAAAAAATTTCTGTTATATGTGACTTTTCAGATTTTTGATTTATGCTTATTTTAAAAATTAATTTTTGGAAGTGAAGGTCTCTTATGTAAGGAATAGACATTCCAAACATTCATATAGATAGTACTTTCACCCAACTCTCTTTTCAAATTGGTCCTAACTGAAGTCTAATGAGGGCCATCAATTAATTGGCGACATGATTTTGAAGGATTTCATATTTTAATTTTAAATTTGTAACTCTTGAGTGTTGGAAGTGAGTACATATTTTTGGATCCTATACAGGATTCCTGCTCGTGTTTTGCACGTTAGAAAGTTGACTGAATCTCACATTGAATTCTAATATCAAACAAGAACTAATGACATGATTACACGTGTTCAGCGGTTCCCCAAGTTTGAAAGAAAAGTTGGATTTTTATTTGGGTAATTTGCATTCCCATTGATCATATATACAATTCAACTTAGAAAAGTCAATTAAGCCACCGGTAATAGGATTAAGGAATCTCAAAATCCCACGAAATCGGATCCTGCAAAAAAAGATTCTGTTATAAAAATAACGAAATTATTATTAAATAATTAATAATTGGCTTTTGTAAATATTTACAAGAAACCCTTTGTGTTTATGGCATACCCCTTGGCCTTCGTCTAATATGTAGCAGTAGTAGAAAATGACCTACAAGCCCTTATTTTCAACCTCGAGTAAAAGTGGTCGATTTTTCTATAATTAAGCTATATTTTACCCTTGGCTTTTAGTCTTTTATTTATTTAAAAATAGGAAGAATAAAATGTTCGACCAGAATTTATAAAAAAATTGAATTGATTAGTTAATCATAAATGTTGTATTTTTTTTTTATACAACTAAATTAGAGTTATTTAGGAAAAAATATATGTATTTTAATTATTAGATATATGAGATCTAACAAAATGTAATTAGTTTTCCTCCAATTTGATAAGTTTTCAAATTAAAAATTGGTCTGATTTTTAAACAATGGCATCTCTCTCTCTCTCTCTTATGTCCTCTTACTTCCTTCAAACTCAAGGGAAAGATAGGAAGTCTGAAAAGTAATAATGAGACAGTGAATTTTTAGCAGAAAAATCAAGGTTGTTTTTTTGGGCAAGGGATTGAAGACGAAGGCATTTAGGGCATTGTACAAAACATTTTAAGAAGAGACCGAGGTCAAGGAGTGTATCATGAAGTTTGAAAACACAATGTGGTCTAACAAATATTTACAAAAACAATGAAAGGGCATGTCTAAAGTCTTAAACGACGTTTAATTAATTAATCTGTCACAGAGACTATAACGACAAGACGTCGCATTCATCTTCACCTCTGCGCGTAGATTGTTTCATCTTGGCGTAGTTTGACCAAAATCACTCCAAACCAACCAGCAGACGAGATGAATTGAGAAAGTTTTTTTTTTTTTTTTATAATTCTTTTATAACGAAAGAGTACCCATTGAGATTTGAGCGAACAAAGAGAGAAAGAAGTGAAAGAAAACATACCCGTACCATTCTCTCAGTTCTTGTTCTTTCTCAGAGAGAGAGAAAGATGGGTTGGAAACGTGAAGAAATGTCTCTTCCTTCTCATGTTCAAAATGGGAATTCTTCTTCATTGGATTCAGGCCAATCTCGTCTACTTCAGCTTGGTTATAAGCAAGAACTGAAGCGAGATCTCTCGTAATGAAATCTAAACTTTTTAAAATGTTTTTCTTTACAAATTTCAATCTTTTCTTAGCTTTTTTAACTGATTCCCAAGATACCCAACTCACCATCAAAATTGGGGTTTTTATTTTTATTTTTTAAATTATGGGATTGGGATCAGATTGGGTTTGTTTTTTTTTTTTTTTTTCTGTTGAATTCTGGTTTATGGGTCTTGTTCGAAATTGCAGGGTGTTTTCAAATTTTGCGTTTTCGTTTGCGATTATATCGGTGCTTACTGGGATAACTACACTTTACAATACTGGGTTGAGATTTGGAGGTCCAGTTAGTATTGTTTATGGTTGGTTTATTGCTGGTTTTTTCACAATGTTTGTTGGGTACTCAATGGCTGAGATTTGTTCCTCTTTCCCAACTTCTGGTGGTCTCTACTACTGGAGTGCTAAACTCGCTGGCCCCAATTGGGCACCTTTCGCTTCGTGGTTGACGGGCTGGTAACTTCTTCAAATTTGATTTTTCTCTGATTACAATTTGAATTATGGGTTTGCTCTTTGTTTTTTATTTCATTTTCATTGATTTTTCTTTTTCTTTTTTAATTAATTTTTTTTCCCGAGTTGTTTTGATCATAATTTTCACATTTTCTAAGGATTCAAGACATGCTTATAGACTTCAAATTGCTTGAAATGTGCACAATTTTTTTTTTTAAACTTTCAAATTATACTTATTAGTATAATGGGATTTTCGATTGATGCGTGCAAGGGTCCATAATGTAGATTCCATGCCTAAGTTAGACTGAATTGATTGGATGACGACCCGAAATTCTTGGGATAAGGCTTTGATGATGATGATGACGAGGACGATGTCAAAGGTGACAGAATATATATATGACCAAGAAAACAGAGATTCCATTACAAATCCGTTATGAGGCGAGAAAATCAATTCATGCGAGATTTTATCTATTTTATTCTCTTGGGAGCATTTGATCAATTACAAAATCTATAGGTTTCAGGGACATACGAAGAAGTAACTTTTTGATAGAAGTCGTGTTAATAGCATGAACTATGAAGAATATGCAAATAGAGGTGAAAATTGGATGGTAACGGCCATACTACCTACTTTTGCATGCATTATCTTTTTTTTTTTATTTTTTTTTTTTATATTTAAGTTTGACCCCTTTTAATGTTCTCTATGTGACCATGTATGGAAACTTTAATTTGGGAGTGAATTGATGTGAGAAACATTTAAGTAGAAGGGTTTTTTCCAGCCTGTTTGTTTGTTGGTATCTTTCTTGAATGACTTAAAATCTTTCCGAGTTTGGAAAATATAGGCTAAAATTTTAGTAGCGAACATTATCATAATTTATTGTGTATTGTTTTTGTCATTCTAGTATTATTCATGCCACTTATTATTTGTTCCTGACTTGCTTATGTTCTTCAAAATTTTCATTTGTTTAGGGTCCTGAACCAAAAATGGAAATTTATTGCTTTTATAATTAGCAATTTTTAAACTTTTATTTTCTGATGCTCCCCAAATGAACTTTTTTCATGCAGGTTCAACATTGTTGGTCAGGTATTTCTGAGAAATTATAATTTTGAAGTTCAAAACCTTCAATATCTAAATGTTTTAACAACTATTACAAGTTCAATTGAGGCTCTAATCATTAAAAAAGACTTTTGCATTTGCAGTGGGCTGTTACTACAAGTGTAGATTTCTCTCTTGCTCAGCTAATTCAAGTTATCATTCTACTTGGTACTGGTGGAAAAAATGGAGATGGAGCCGAGACTTCTAAATATGTGGTGATTGGCATCCATGGAGGAATATTGTTTGTACATGCCCTCATAAATAGTCTTCCCATCACATGGCTATCCCTTTTCGGACAAATCGCGGCTGCATGGAATTTTGTAGGTAAGAATAATTTTCTTATCTTTTAATTTAAATTATTATTTTTAATACCTTTAACCTCTGTTGGCATTTATAGGTGTTTTTGTCCTTATGATTCTCATTCCCATGGTTGCTACCGAGAGGGCTAGTGCCAAGTTTGTTTTCACTCATTTCAACACAGACAATGAGGAGGGAATACACAGCAAACCTTACATATTTATTCTTGGGCTCTTAATGAGCCAATATACGCTTACTGGGTATGATGCATCGGCTCATATGGTAAGTTACATTGTCTTATTGGTACTCATTTAAGCAACATAAAACAGTTGCATCAACTTATCCACTGATCCTATGTTCATAGCTATGTTACCATAAGCAAACTTAAAATCTTCGCGAAATTGATATTGCCTCCAATTTGGCACGTAAACTACCTATTTCTTCAGACACTTCTACTACCATCATGTTCTCATGTTGTATGCTTCGAGTTTGTTAAATCACTGAAACTTTAACATGTGCTTTTAGACAGAGGAAACAAAGAATGCAGATGAGAATGGACCGAAAGGAATAATAAGTGCCATTGGTATATCTATCATTGTTGGATTTGGTTACCTACTTGGTATCACATTCGCAGTAACCGACATCCCAAATCTTTTGGACACTAACAATGATTCTGGTGGTTATGCCATTGCCGAGGTGTTTTACCAATCGTTCAAGAATAGATACGGTAATGGAGTTGGGGGAATTGCTTGCTTGGGAGTGGTTGGCGTTGCCATATTTTTCTGTGGTATGAGTTCAGTTACAAGCAACTCAAGGTGAAAACTTCTTTTGACATATGGTGTTCCGTTTGGTAGTTTCTATTCCTTCCATCTAGGGCTGGCTATGAGTTGGACAATATCCGTTTACTCAACTCATCCAACCCATGTTATTTGGTTATGGGTATCCTTTTTTTATCCTATTAAGAATTCGGGTAAAATTATCCGATTTTTTTTTAGGGCTGGATATGGATAAGCGTCCTATCTGATTTGAATATCCGTTTTTCCAATTTTACTAATGTAAATTCACAAAGAGATATATGTATAACCCAAAATTAAAGTTTTTCCATCATCTTCACAAATAAGTATTATATATCCGACTCGGATATCTGTTTGAAATTTGGGTACAAGTCAGATACAGATATCCTTCAAAAATTTGGATGAATAATCAGAAAAGGATATCCTTAGAAATGTACTTCATTTCACCACAACCAACCCATTTCCAGCCCTACTTCCATTGCTTATTAGCTGAAGTACCATTTTGTTCGATCTCAGGATGGCATATGCATTCTCCAGAGATGGAGCTATGCCTTTTTCATCATTGTGGCATAAAGTGGATAAGCGGGATGTTCCTTTAAATGCAGTTTGGCTCTCTGCTTTTATATCATTTTGCATGGCATTACCGGTTTGTACATCTCACTTTAATAAGATTTTATGTTACTGTTCTTGCAACCATGATTTGAAGTTGTTCTTCCTTTGATTTTTAGAGAGCTTCTATTGCCACACCAAATTTTACTAACAGCACCCCAAGATATATGCCAATTCTTTGGTGATTTACATATGAATTGGGGTGGTGTTAGCAAAAGTTGTTGTGGCACTCTCTGTTTTTAGCATTTTTAAGGCTTATTGTCTTTCTATACATGTATTGTAGTCTCTCGGAAGCTTAGTGGCATTTCAGGCAATGGTGTCGATAGCAACTATTGGACTCTACATTGCTTATGCGTTACCCATCTTCTTTAGGGTGACACTGGCGCGCAAGTCCTTTGTTCCCGGTCCTTTCAACTTGGGCCGTTATGGGGTTCTTGTGGGTTGGATTGCAGTCCTTTGGGTGGCAACCATTACGGTTCTCTTCTCTCTTCCCGTGGCTTACCCAATTACAAAGGATACTCTCAACTACACCCCTGTTGCGGTTGGTGGCCTTCTCATCATCACTGTTTCATCGTGGATATTAAGTGGCCGGCACTGGTTCAAAGGTCCCGTTACCAATGTAAATAATTGAATTTCAAAAGCATTGATGCGTTAATTTACTTTTCACGGAATAAGAAAACTGAATTACAGCATATTTATTTCTCTAATCGTATGCCTTCTAAATTAGTAAAATAGAAATGACCAAATACCGCTTTTGTTCACTACTTCATAGATTAGGACTATAGTGGCTTTTGAATCTACAGTACAAGAATTTCTCCAAAGTCCATCGTACTTTGAATCCATTAAAGCCCATTCTTCCACTCTTTCCTTACTCATCATCCGAGATAAATGTTATTGTAATGAGTTGTGAAGAATGCACACGGTTACTCATCATCCGAGATAAATGTTATTGTAATGAGTTGTGAAGAATGCACACGGTCTAGGTACGCGGCTGATGTAGCAAGGGCAAAGAACCATAGATTGTTTTCATCGGGATACACAGGAAAAAGATTGCGGTTCTGTGCCATTGCCATATCAGAAGTGTACCAAGACCGTGTGCATTCATCACTATTCTATTGTAATATCATCTAATCACTTTCTCCCACTTTGAATCCATCAAACCAATTTATCTCTTCTTTCTCATCATCGATGATGAGTTTTAATATAATTTGTTGAATCAGACTGTATTAGTCAATTGAGGGTCTTGGGTCAATGAAAAACAACAAATCTGAGTTTTTAATGTCTTGTGTGTAATTCACTTCCGCGCATTATGTGTATATTTTATTTGTTGAAAGTAAATCTAAACCTGAACTCCTAATTCAACATGTATTTTTCTTTTTGTGGCATGGATCTTCTCCAAACAATATTAAAAGATTATCCGTGTTACACTTGCTTGATTCAAGTAAATAATGTCGATATCTTGTTAATATGTCGCTCTTATGTAAATGTTTATAGTCGTGCTAAAATGTACGTGGTCTGTGGGTGGCAAGTGCTCAGAAGCATAGATCTGTTTCTTAGGGATACAAAAGAAAAAAAGATCTTTGGTTCTCTGCACTTGCTGCATTAGCCGTGTACCTTTTTAGTGCGTATGTTTAAGAAGAGGAAATTTGAAATTCAACCAATTTCATAATTCTGTTTATGCTCATCTTTTTCTTCAAACAAGGAATAAGAGGCATTAAAATCAAATGGATTGATAATATGTGACACCTGCCGATCCCTTGCTAGTCCCTATTTTAAATTTCATTAGTTATTTTCATAGAAAAGGAGATGTCGAGTGTTGTTTTGATTATTAAAAAAAAAAAACCATCTTGCCCTGCCATTCTTGTTCAAGATCTCCTAAATTTGAACTACTACCAATAACACAGCTCATTTGATTCTCAAAGCACATTTGTGAAAATTGGTTTGGAATTTGAGAATCATTAGTGTAACTATAATTTGCCCCAATGAAAAAAAAAATGTTTGTAGACACCAAAATGGGACATACATGGACCATTCACAGATGATCAATTTTGATCATTAAAATTTAACTTTTGCTCGGCCATATGGCTTGTACAGCTAAACATAGCTTTACCTGGCTGTACAAATCATTTGGCCAAGTCATTTTTTGTGTTGACCTTACCTTGGTGAAGTGTAGGCTTAAAATTGCATTGACCTTAGCTCAAGTAAGGCTAGACATAATTCTTTCTGGCTGTATCCAGGGTACATCTAGTTTAGTTAGGAGCCCATGTGTGCACAAGATTCTCCACAGGAAATGACTCTTTAAACCACCCTTTTAATGATTTATTCTCCAAGAAAACCCTCATTAATTTCCTTTCTACCCATGCTTTAAATTTTCAAATTTCCCCTACCAAAGATCTTTTGGTAATCCTCTTATTCTCCTAAACTTGACAAAAGGTCTTACTTGGTCCCTACTCAAAAATACTTACCTCCTCTAACCTTGGTTTATTGAGACACATTAGAATCAAGATCCTCTTGTACCCTTCTAACCTTTTTCAAAGATCAAAAGAATTTCACGGCCTTTAAGGTAAATTGATCACTTTCCAAATTTTATGACTATCTTATCCAATCTCAAGAAGTCTCTAGAATTTTTGTTCAATGACTTTTGTATCTCTAGTTTATTAGAGAGCTAGCCGAAGAAAATTACCAAAGAGGACAAAAAGCTTTCACCAAATTATATGTCATTGGGCTTTGATCTCTCACAATTAACCCAAAACATAAGGTCTAGGACTATTCTATTCTCTACAAAGAATTCTCTAGAGCTTTGGGTGCAAAGACC